>NW_027069489.1:868633-873417 GCF_002906115.3 Quercus suber | reverse complement strand
GACTTAAATTTTGTACCAAGGCACTTGTGAGTGACTTGGTCCGTCCTTCCACGCGTAGGTAGTAGGACTTAAATTTTGTACCAAGGCACTTGTGAGTGACTTGGTCCGTCCTTCCACCTGTAGGTAGTAGGACTTAAATGTTGTACCAAGACACTCGTGAGTGACTTGGTCCGTCCTTTCACCTGTAGGTAGTAGGACTTAAATGTTGTACCAAGACACTCGTGAGTGACTTGGTCCGTTCTTCCATCCGTAGGTAGGAAGACTTGAATTTTGTACCAAGGCACTTGTGAGTGACTTGGTCCGTCCTTCCACGCGTAGGTAGTAGGACTTAAATTTTGTACCAAGGCACTTGTGAATGACTTGGTCTGTCCTTCCACCTGTAGGTAGTAGGACTTAAATGTTGTACCAAGACACTCGTGAGTGACTTGGTCCGTCCTTCTACCCATAGGTAGGAAGACTTGAATTTTGTACCAAGGCACTTGTGAGTGACTTGGTCCGTCCTTCCACCTGTAGGTAGTAAGACTTAAAATTTTGTATGAGAATCAGGTGCCGTTGGCATCCTTGATTGTCGGTGATAAGTCCTAAGAAATCAGTAGGCAGAAAAGTCTTCGGATGCTGTTGATCTTGAAAAATGAGTCCTGGAAAACCAAAGAAAATCAAAGAAGACCGATGGAAGCCGATCTTAAATCCTCTGATGGTAAAGTTAGTGGATTGAAGTAGAAAAGAGAGCACTTCAAAGACTTCACTAATTTTTCTCTAGAATCCCAAAAAAGTGTCCATACCTTTGCATAGAAGGGTCTTTATATAGTGTTAGCTTGACAGTTATTTCTCCTATCGCCGTAGAGTTTGGAGGATTCAAAGGGTAACTTCCATAACTGTCATAGGAGTCACCTCATCGGGAATTGTGTTCTGATTCAAACAATATGACTCTTCAACATGACTTTTGGCTTTTGGAAGAGTGTTGGAAGAGTGTAACTCTTGGTGAACCTCACTCGCCCATCATTAAGGACGGACGAGGTTCACTACTTGTATGTCCTTCATTGGACGAGTGAATGAAGGACGAATGTAAGAGGACAGTAAAGGAAGGACGAGTGTACCAACCCTTCGTTCTCCACTTTGTACATCGCTATGGACGGCCATATGGACGAGTAATTAACTTGGCATTTTTCTTGCACCATCAGTTGCCCCCTTGTCCATGTGTCATCCAAGAAAATATAGTAATTTACTCCTCTGGATGGACGAGCTTTTTCAACGATCAGAGATGCCACGTGTCACAATCTAATTGATGGTTCATTTCGTCGATTCATTTTTTCGAGACAAAGACCACGTGTCAGCATCTGATTGGTTGTGTCGTTTCATATGCTCAGGTCAACCATCTATAAATAGTGGAATGCCCCCATTACCCTCTCACTTCTGAGATTTTTCTTCCTTGACATTCATCGTCTAGAGCCTCGTCTAAGAGTTTCCTCGCGTCCATAGTTTCAGTTCGTCTTAGAGCCAGGTATTCCCTCTCTCCTCGTCTTTTAGGTTTTCAAAATTTTCTTTTTAGAAAATGTCAGGAATCACCATTTCCTCATCTAGCGATAGTACAGAAAAGGCTATAGACGAGTATTATGATAAGAGTAGTGATAACTCTAGTGATACCAGTAGTACTAGTAGGGGAAACACCACTGATGAGGAGTATGTCTCAGGGGTCCCTGGGCTTCCTTTAGAAGAAGTACAGAAACAACTTAGGAAAACTATAGGGTCCCAAGTAGGTACCTCATCTTCCATCCCTCCGTCCAGTCCTTTGGACAAGACGGAGGTAACTGTATATAGCTGTGCTGTAGATATTCCTTCAAAGACGGTCGAGGAAAGATTAAATAACCTTAGGGAGTGGTCCCAAATCCCAAACGAGTTTAATCCTAGATTACCCGTCCGTGGAGAGTGGTGTTGCAACCCTCATTTTGGGATAGGTGTATACGAGGCCTACCTTCTTGGAGGTCATAGGTTTCCTTTAAATTCTTTTACCAGAAAGCTGTTAGTTAGGTTAGGTTTAGGGGTATGTCAATTCAACCCAAATGCATGGAGATTAATTATCTCTATGCAAATTTTGTGGAGGGAAGTGTTTGGAGGGGACTATCCTATTACTGTGGACGAGTTCCTCTACTGCTATAAACCCTCAGAGGTTCATCAATCTCCTGGCTTTTATCAATTCACAGCCAGGAGTAAAGATTGTAGACTGGTGAAGTCCTTGGCCTCGTCTGACAGAAAATGGAAGACGGAGTTTTTCTTCGTCTCTGGATTCTGGGCTAGAAATCCTGTAGACGTTGGCCGGGATTCCTTTGGTCGTTTTACTGAGGACCTAGGGAACCTTCGTCCTGAGGGTAAGTCCCTTAGCTTTCCCCTTTTTCTCTCTCTTACCTTTTATTTATTATTATCTCATTTAACCGTAATTTATTCCATTACAGCCGTTGGACGAACCATTTTGAGCAAGTTGCACCGTGACCGCGTCCACAGGGCTCGTCTACACACAGACAGGGATTTCCATTCCTTGGTCAATCTCAGACGACTAGCTAAGTGGGGGTTAGGTCCTAATCCGTCTGACATTGCACTTGCACACGAGATTACAGTAAGAAAAAGTAAGTATTAGATTTCTGAAACCTAACAGAGAGCATCGGTGTGGTGCCGACCAAATACCCTTCGAAGGTTAAGTCAAAAATATTCTCACAACTCTAGAGTGCTAGAGAAGGTAAATTATGCGTACCTTGGTCTATAAGGGTATTGGGGCATTTATAATAGTAGAGGGTTGAGCTCTCTTCCTTGGCGAGGAAGTCTTTTCCTTATAAGACTCTTCTCGCAGAATCCTAAACGTGATGGACAAGATATTTCCTTGTGGGAAGATTCATATTAATGTATGTATCTTCTAGAATTCTACTCATGTTGGGACTCTACAAACCAGGGCTAATCGTGTGTCTCAAGTATTTTCCATTTAAGGTTTCTTGGAGACCACATAATAATGGGCTGGATGCTACGTGGCCGTTCGGTCCGTACATACCACGTCTGTCCGTGCCACCTCTCTCCAGATAGCTTTGTCATGCATAATTTTTCCTCATCAATAAGCATCTTACATGTAACGTTAAATATACAATCCAAAATAAGGCTAGCTCGCAAATGTCCAGTTCAGGATAAACAATAACGACAACCTTAACATAAGGAACCAATAAAATTCATGAACACCATTGCTCACCCTTGACTTGATGATCACTTCACAAATATAAGGTTTTGTGGGGTGAGGGAGGCAAAGACCAGGGCAAATCTCAATTGATTTTCAATATCTCATACCCGCCATGGCCCTAATTTTGTGTCTACCAAAAAAAAAAAAACCCTTTGATTAGGATGAAAGGAACCCGAAGAACGCCATGTCGGCACGGGACCAAAAGAAAATCCCCTTCAAAAAAATAATTACATTCCCCTTTCAAGAACACAATTAGTGACTTAAATTACACATGATGTAACAAGCTTTATGCTTAGAACAAGTGTTCATTCTTCACGTCATCTATACAGCCACTTTGATTCATCAACTAATACGAGTCCCCAAAAGATGTCACCAATATGATATAATCATTTAATTTGCTTGTGATACTCAAAGAAGTTCATGATCATTTTGAATCATATGAAAGGGCATTTAGTCCTATCATATTTTCACCACATTCCAATTGTTTATATATTAAATAACTTTAAATTCTCGATTTTTTAATATTCAAGTTCTATATGACTCATTATAGATATATATACAATATTTCAAAGCTTCCGTGCTACTTCTGATGAAGCGTCTGCTGTCAACATTTTACATAATGAAGCTTTTTTCCTTTTGGGATAAAGATTAAAAAAAAAAAAAAAAAACCCATAAATGAAGACCATCTACAAGTTATGTAACCTTGACAAATGACTGTAAGTGTTGAGTAATTATATCCACCATTCTTTTTTGCTAAGTAATTATATCTACTAATAACTCTTATTAATTACGATTATATATGGATATAGGATTTAAGAACACTTGTAGCAGTGGAGCTAAAATAGCTATATCTCTACCAAAACACAAAAATCAACCATACAGCAATGGAGTTAAAGGTATTTTTTTTAACTTCATTGCTACAGTGCACATCTATCTTTAGATGTGCACTGTAGCTCAAAGGTAAAAAAATAAAAAAATTATTTGTGTTCACACTATGGTTGTGTGTGTGTGATGTTTATAATAAATATATTATTTTATTGTAGTAGATATCTTATTTTACTGTGATGTTTATATTATTTTATTGTGTTGAAAGTTAAAATAGATCCACTGCTGCAATATGTGTGTAGGTAAAATAGATAAAGTAACTTTTTGTGGTGCCGAATAACTAAATTTTTAGCATCCACTGCTGTGAATGCTTTATCCACTTAAATTAACCGATCATTCTAGTCACATGTAAATATTCCAAATTAAAATAGACATAAAATCCCTCTAAATCTCGTTGTAAGATTCTTACAGCCATACAATATTATTACTAATTGTTTGAATGTCTATATTATGGTGAATATACTGTACTGTATATAATTACCAATTGTTTGTTTATATGTTGTTTAATATAAACAAAGCTGTTTTTCATGCCACTTCAAAGTTAAAATCGATAACACCTTGTCAAGAAAACAATATTCTTCATTCAATCACCACACATTTTTACACATTTTGTCACAAACTATTTTATATGGCCGACTATAATTGAATGTATGTCAATATCACATGAACCTATTATTTTTTT
>NW_027069489.1:817409-860773 GCF_002906115.3 Quercus suber | reverse complement strand
GAGCATTTGTCGATATTAACCGTTTTCTATCAATCCTCATTTGCTGGAATGCCGGGTAGTATAGGATGTCTGCTGAGCTACCATTGTCGATCAGCACCCGGTGCATGTTGAAGTCCCCCACTCGTAAGGTGACGACAAGTGCGTCATCATGAGGGTGGTGAAGACGTCGGGCATCCTCTTCTGAGAATCCTACGATCGGGCTCTCTATCCGTGCTATCTTTGGTACGGAGCCCGTTAACTGGATGTTATGAACCATCCTGAGGTATGCCTTTCTAGCCTTCTTGGACGACCCCATAGTTGCCGTGCCCCCTACGATCATTCTTATATCCCCTATAGGTTGTCTGGGGCACTTATTTTCTTGTCGAGGTGGCTGCTCTTGATGTTGCTGATCCGTCCTTTCCTTGTTGACGAACTTCTGCAGTTTTTCCTGTCTAATAAGAGCTTCGATTTGCTGTTTTAAGTCATAGCAGTCAGCCGTATCATGTCCGTGATCACGGTGGAAACGGCAATTCTTGTCTTTAGATCGCTTATTGGGATCTCCCTTTAACTTTTCAGGAAAGGTCAGGGATCCTTCGTCCTTGATCTGCATTAGTACCTGGTCTATTGGGGCAGTCAACGGGGTGAAATTCGTGAATTTTCCTGCAGGGGGCTTGGAGCATTTGTCATCCTTTCGATTTCAATCTTGTCGGGCATCTTCCTGTCGCTCCCTTTTTCTAGGCTTTTCCTCCCGAGCCAACAATGCGTCTTCGGCATTCATGTATTTGGTTGCCCTATAGAGTACTTTTGACATGGTCTTTGGGTCGTTCTTGTATAAAGAGAACAAGAACTTACCCTTCCGCAGCCCGTTCGTGAAAGCTGCTACCAGTATTTTGTCATCGGCTTCATCGATCGAGAGCGCTTCCTTATTGAAGCGCGTTATGTAGGATCTCAGCGTCTCGTCCTCTCGTTGCCTGATACTCATTAAGCACGCCGTGGACTTCTTATACCTATGTCCTCCAATGAAGTGCATGGTGAACTGAGCGCTTAGCTCCTTGAAAATGCTGATGGAGTTCAGCGTCAGTCGGCTAAACCATATATGTACGGGGCCCTTAAGCGTTGTAGGGAAGGCCCTACACATCATCTCGTCTGCTACCCCTTGAAGGTGCATTAGGGTCTTGAAGGTTTCTAGATGGTCCAGAGGATCCTTTACTCTGTCATAACTGTCTATGTGCGGCATTCGAAATTTATGGGGTAAGGGGAAGGAGTTCACAGCCGTAGGGAAAGGCAAGTTGGTGCGGTTGACCAAATCGTCAAGATCACTAGAAACTCGCCCCTTGAGCGCGTTCATCATAACCTCCATTTACTCCATCGCCTGCATCTCTACGACAATATGTGGCGGACTTGCATCTGTGAGAGATGGCATGCTTAAATTCTGCCTCTCCGGTCTGCTTGGGGCGTGGCTGCCCTCAAGTCTCTCCTGGTTTTTTCTTTCAGCGTTGGTCCCTTCTTGATCTTCTTGTTGGTCATTTGGTGTTGCATTCTTCTAGCGCAGCTGTTCTTCTAAGTCGTGGTTCTGTTTGGTGAGGCATTCCACTGCAGCAACGAGAGTTTGAACTTGTCTCTCAAGGGCAGTCGTGGGTGGTTCCTTTCCTTGAACGTTGTTAGTGGTTGCCATTGAGCGAGTGAGTACCATGCATCTTTTTTGTCCGAGAAACGACAATATGGCTTACGAATCTCAACTGTTATTTCCCACAGACGGCGCCAACTGATGATGCTGAGAAATTTACCAGTGAGACACACGATACCTACGCGCTCGAACGTGAACCTACACAATACAAAGAAGAAAACCTAACAGAGAGCATCGGTGTGGTGCCGACCAAATACCCTCCGAAGGTTAAGTCAGAAATATTCTCACAACTCTAGAGTGCTAGAGAAAGTAAATTATGCGTACCTTGGTCTATAAGGTTATTGGGGCATTTATAGTAGTAGAGGGTTGAGCTCTCTTCCTTGGCGAGGAAGTCTTTTCCTTATAAGACTCTTCTCGCAGAATCCTAAACGTGATGGACAAGATATTTCCTTGTGGGAAGATTCATATTAATGTATGTATCTTCTAGAATTCTACTCATGTTGGGACTCTACAAACCAGGGCTAATCGTGTGTCGCAAGTATTTTCCATTTAAGGTTTCTTGGAGACCACATAATAATGGGGTGGATACTACGTGGCCGTTCGGTCCGTACATACCACGTCTGTCCGTGCCACCTCTCTCCAGATAGCTTTGTCATGCATAATTTTTCCTCATCAATAAGCATCTTACATGTAACGTTAAATATACAATCCAAAATAAGGCTAGCTCGCAAATGTCCAGTTCAGGATAAACAATAACGACAACCTTAACATAAGGAACCAATAAAATTCATGAACACCATTGCTCACCCTTGACTTGATGATCACTTCACAAATATAAAGTTTTGTGGGGTGAGGGAGGCAAAGACTAGGGCAAATCTCAATTGATTTTCAATATCTCATACCCGCCATGGCCCTAATTTTGTGTCTACCAAAAAAAAAAAACCCTTTGATTAGGATGAAAGGAACCCGAAGAACGCCATGTCGGCACGGGACCAAAAGAAAATCCCCTTCAAAAAAATAATTACATTCCCCTTTCAAGGACACAATTAGTGACTTAAATTACACATGATGTAACAAGCTTTATGCTTAGAACAAGTGTTCATTCTTCACGTCATCTATACAGCCACTTTGATTCATCAACTAATACGAGTCCCCAAAAGATGTCACCAATATGATATAATCATTTAATTTGCTTGTGATACTCAAAGAAGTTCATGATCATTTTGAATCATATGAAAGGGCGTTTAGTCCTATCATATTTTCACCACATTCCAATTGTTTATATATTAAATAACTTTAAATTCTCGATTTTTTAATATTCAAGTTCTATATGACTCATTATAGATATATATACAATATTTCAAAGCTTCCGTGCTACTTCTGATGAAGCGTCTGCTGTCAACATTTTACATAATGAAGCTTTTTTCCTTTTGGGATAAAGATTAAAAAAAAAAAAAAAAAACCCATAAATGAAGACCATCTACAAGTTATGTAACCTTGACAAATGACTGTAAGTGTTGAGTAATTATATCCACCATTCTTTTTTGCTAAGTAATTATATCTACTAATAACTCTTATTAATTACGATTATATATGGATATAGGATTTAAGAACACTTGTAGCAGTGGAGCTAAAATAGCTATATCTCTACCAAAACACAAAAATCAACCATACAGCAATGGAGTTAAAGGTATTTTTTTTAACTTCATTGCTACAGTGCACATCTATCTTTAGATGTGCACTGTAGCTCAAAGGTAAAAAAATAAAAAAATTATTTGTGTTCACACTATGGTTGTGTGTGTGTGATGTTTATAATAAATATATTATTTTATTGTAGTAGAT
This sequence comes from Quercus suber, assembly GCF_002906115.3. Lineage (NCBI taxonomy): Eukaryota > Viridiplantae > Streptophyta > Magnoliopsida > Fagales > Fagaceae > Quercus > Quercus suber. The sequence continues at coordinate 857,325 of NW_027069489.1, read as the reverse complement.
ATCTTATTTTACTGTGATGTTTATATTATTTTATTGTGTTGAAAGTTAAAATAGATCCACTGCTGCAATATGTGTGTAGGTAAAATAGATAAAGTAACTTTTTGTGGTGCCGAATAACTAAATTTTTAGCATCCACTGCTGTGAATGCTTTATCCACTTAAATTAACCGATCATTCTAGTCACATGTAAATATTCCAAATTAAAATAGACATAAAATCCCTCTAAATCTCGTTGTAAGATTCTTACAGCCATACAATATTATTACTAATTGTTTGAATGTCTATATTATGGTGAATATACTGTACTGTATATAATTACCAATTGTTTGTTTATATGTTGTTTAATATAAACAAAGCTGTTTTTCATGCCACTTCAAAGTTAAAATCGATAACACCTTGTCAAGAAAACAATATTCTTCATTCAATCACCACACATTTTTACACATTTTGTCACAAACTATTTTATATGGCCGACTATAATTGAATGTATGTCAATATCACATGAACCTATTATTTTTTTGTGGTCATTCACATTCTACCATATAAAATAATTGTGGCAAAGTGGGTATTAAAATGTATGGTATTAGCATTATTGTTCTTCATTAGTGAGAAAGACGTGACAACATCAAATACAAATGAAGCTGATCATCAGCAAGTGACATAAGGGTGATTGTTACGAGCAAGTGACGTAAGGGTGAAGTATCTGATCCTTATTTTTGGAAATAGTAATTGTCGCTTGTTGTTAAGTTTGTTTAGGACTTGTAATTTTGTTAACGTTAGTTTATTATTTTGCAAACTCTGTTACTAAGTCCTAGGAGTCCAGTATCCCTTATTTTGTGGTTAAAATTGCTTAAATTTCGTATGTATTGTTGCTTGGATTTGTATAAATACCCCACTATGGAATGGAATAAAGGCACCAGAATTGTATAAATCCCCCACTATGGAATGGAATAAAGGCACCAGGATTTGTATAAATCCCCCACTATGAAATATCTTTTAAGGATGCCTGGAATTACTCCAAACTTGTCTTTTGTTCTCTATTTAATTTCCTCAGTTAAGCCACCATAGGTAACGATAAAGAGCCGTACATACCGTGATAAAATGAACTGAGAATAGCAATGGCCATGGAAGTGCAAAATGAGCTTCCACCAATCATAAGTGGTGGAACAAGCTTCGTCAGAACGTGCTTTAATTGCCTAAATGCTTTATCAGGTTCTGCTTGCTTCTCTATATACAATTGAACAATTATTCTTTTGAATTTCCAAGAACTTCTTCTTTCTTATTTTCCAGGAATAGGACTCATAACCATGCCATATACACTCAGAGAAGCTGGATGGTTAAGCCTTGGCCTGCTTCTAGCAATGGCAATTGTGACTTGCTATACTGGGCTACTGCTACAACGATGCATGGACTCCAAACCATTGATTATAACATACCCTGACATAGGCTGGCATGCATTTGGGAGAAAAGGAAGAATCATAGTTTCAATCTTCCTGTATTTTGAGCTTTATCTAATCCTAATAGGATTCTTGATTTTGGAACGTGATAACTTACACAAGTTATTTCCAAACACTAGCTTTAAAGTAGGAGGGCAACACATTGGAGGAAAGCCACTTTTTACACTAGTAGTTGGGCTGCTGATTGTACCTTCAATGTGGTTGAAGGACTTTCGCTTTCTTTCTTTTATCTCAGCGAGTGGTGCCCTTTCATCTCTTATTATTATCTGTTCCATATTTTGGGTTGGTGCAGTTGATGGAGTAGGTTTCTCTGAAAAAGCAGAGCTGTTTAATTTGGAAGGAGTTCCTTTTGCTCTCAGCTTGTATGCCTTCTGTTATGATGCTCATGCAATTTTCCCAACATTGTACTCTTCTATGGAAGACAAAAGTCAGTTCTCCAAGGTAATTCATAGAAAGCATTTACGTCTTTGACTCCTATCTCAAGTCTTTAGATAAACGTTAACCCCAAAAAATTGTGACAAGGAACAATTTTTTGGTACTTGATGGATGTTTTGTGCTGGTTTGGTAAGACTATTTGAAATTGCACTTTTTAGAAGTTATTTTCTTTTAGTTATATTATAATGTTATAGTGTACATGACATTTCTTTTAAATGTCTATTAAAAAAAATATTCATCTAGATATGAAAAACTTCAAAAAAATAAGGAGACAGAAAATTGAATTTTCTTTCTAACAATACATGTTATAATTATAAAAATAAATTTTCCAAAATTAAGATTGATAAAATCATATTTAAGATCAACTATGTTATAAGAAAAATTAAGAAGATTAGCCATACTATCAGTTTAAATCAAATGTTTTTGGAACCATTGTGTTTGAAATTAAATAATTTCTTTACTAAGCACCTAAACTCATCTAAAGGGCTAGTTGGTCTTGTGTGGTATTGCAGGTTTTGTTCATCAGCTTTGCTCTTAGTACTGTCAGCTACATATCCATGGCAATCATTGGCTATCTAATGTTTGGCCAGAGATTACAATCACAAGTGACACTGAACCTGCCTACAAGAAAATTCAGCTCAAAGATTGCTATATACACCACTTTAGTTGGTCCACTTGCTAAATACGCCCTAGTAGTCACACCTATTGCAGAAGCCATGGAAAGCCAATTGCCTAGTAACTATAATATCAGGGCTATTAGCATCCTCATCAGAACATTGTTACTAATTAGCACAGTCATTGTGGCCTCAGTTATTCCATTTTTTGGATTGTTGATGGCACTTATTGGATCTATTCTGTCTGTCACTCTTTCCATTCTGCTTCCATGCTTATGCTACCTGAAGATTTTTGAAAGTTATAAGAGGTTGGGACTTGAACTAGTTATTATTCTGGGGGTTGTGGTGCTCGCTCTCTCAGGTGGAGTGATGGGCACATACTCAAGTCTAAAGAGATGGTGAAATATCTTTGAGAGCTGCAATACTGGTTTTGAGTGTGGCTATGTCATCTTAGGTCATAATGGAAATATTTTGTAACTTGCAAAGGTGTGCATCTCTTTAAAATACCAAAGAATTAGCAATAGATTGCCATCACCAATATTATTTTTTTACCTATCAATAACAAATTGCCACCTAAGATTTGCTATGAAAATATTGTGGACGTAACATCTATAAACTATTTCTTTTGAGTAATGTTAGAGACAACAATTTCATATCTTTTCTAAACTAGAATAGCAAAAAAATTAAATTAGAGATTGTGGTGAGCCCATTTGTGAGTGTGAGTTGGCATGTTAATATAGGAATGTTGTGAAATTATTGTAACATTTTGTTGTGTTAATTGCATTACTAATTTATTTATTTTTATCCATTGGCTAATATTTGGGGCCTATTTAATATTTTTATATATATAGAAATATCCCTATTGGTTAAAATTTGGGGTCTTGTTCTACTTGGGGTCTTAGGCGACTGCCTAATTAGCCTAGTGGTTAGGGTCTGCCCTATCTTTAATGCAAAAATCAATAGCAAAAGGGTGAGGATTTTTTTGTTTTTTTTTTGTTTTGTTTTGTTTTTTTTTTTTTTTCGTTTTGAGTAACAAGGATATCTAGACTTTTTTGAGTATCTCTTGGGTGTGTGCAATCCTTTCATCTCACATATACCTAGTTATTATAAGGAAGAATCATTTAGGGTGGCCCCAAAAGGATGAGTTAAACATCCATAAAAGATAAATTATGTTATTAGGCCTCTTGTGTCCTTGATTAAGAAACTAGTCCATTTCTATATAAACTAGTCGCCAACCTATGCAATGCATGGGGAAGCTACTGAGTATATAACATATACCACAATATATAATATCATATGATACATTAGCAAGAAATACAATTCATTGAACAAACCTCCAAAAAAAATCTATAATTAAATAGAAAATTAAATTATTTTAGTAATACAAAACTATTCACCCACTAAAAACCAATTTGAAAGCCTTTTTCAAAACCCAAGTTGCCTTCTGATAGAAAACATCATACAAACATATAAAAGAAAATTTGAACAATGGTTTTAATGAATTTAATTAAGAAAATTTTATTTGTTGAAAGTTGATAGAAGTACAGTTGTAAGTGAGAGTCTTAAAAATTGTTCAAAGTTGTACATAAGCAAATAACCAAATAAGCTAATGGTCATTAACTGCTAATTATTAAATGTTTGTAAGTGACAAATTTTTTTGGAATCAAATAATTTGTAAACCCCACATTTATGAATGTAAAAAGACTAAGAATAAAGAACCAATGATGGAATGAGTAGCCACATGTTTTTTTATAAATTCAAATCATAGATATTATAATCCTTTTTTTTTTTTTTTTTTGCTAAATAACATAGATATTGCAATCTTTACCTTAAAAAAATATCAATTGCTATATAAGTTCTTTTATCGATGACACGGGAATTTCTCTCTGTTTATATCTTTTCAAAAAGTTATTTCCCCACAACAGGCATATTTAGTAAATCAAAATGCAATATAGAAATAAAAAGTCATATCCAAGCTTCATAACTTAGAACAAATTCTAGGATAAAGCAATAAAGATTCCAGAAGTCATGCATATATTGATGCATTTAGAAAAGGCAAAAGTAAACTAAGTTCTGACCAAAAAACATACAAAAAACTCAATAGATTAAACAATCAATGTATAAACTCTGTTGTTTTTGTGATTCCACATAATTAAAAAGAACAGGTTGAGAGAATTTCAATGTGAGTCCAATAGCAATCAGAGCTAGACCTTATTACTTGGAAGTTATTAGCTTTGCCAAGATGACTATTTATGGTAAACAATTGTAAGCTTCATTGGCAAAATTAATTCTTAGTTTCCATAACACTTGAAAAGGAAAATAAATAGATGTTACAATCAACAACCATAATGTCTTCATTTCATCGTTGCTTACCTGAGTTAATCACAATAATACACAACAAAGGCTTTAAACTGCTAGGTCATGGCTTGTAAAGAGAAGATTGGAACCTAATTTTTTGAAGAATATGCATGCATCATATTAGCAAAACATAAAAAGGGTATGATATCATCTTTTATCTCCACTGATCTGTATCTATATGATATATTCAAAACATAGATATCAGATGTTCAACTTGTATAACCAAATGGGATAACAGTCAAAAAAGAAGCAACATGTTCTAGGTATTAAACAATCACAACAAAACAACAAAATAAAAGTAAGGTCCAATATCAATAATTTGAATTATATTTAAGTTTCATGGTGGGCTAATTGAACAAAAAGAAAAATAGAAGAAACCAAAGAGAATCTGCATATTAAATGACAGATACCCATGCTTTGTGAAATCCAAAGGTGCAGTCCCCTCTGTAACGGCTCTAATTTAAGTTTTACAGACTCGCCTGCCATTCTACCAACCTATAAAAATAACTACCATACAAAAATTTAAAATGCAAATCCAATACTAAGTAATCAGTCAAGAAATCAAACTCTTTTCCAAAAACTCAGATTTAATTCACAAGAACTACAATAGAAGTTTCAATTTTTAGGGACCTTTGAGATGTGCTTTATCGGCTACAAAATCATAGTAAGGAATTACATTAAAAAAAATTAATGAGTAAACGAACTAACAAACCCAGTCAATTTAAAAAATTCTTAGGTTTATAATAGACTCCTATAATCCAAATTTGCTTTTTAAACCAACAATACTCAAACTAAAAGCAATTCACACATTCACGAATTTGTAAAACTAAATAAAAGTTAAAACAGTTCACAGATATCTGATATCATTCGTACTAAAATGGATTTAGTTGGAGAGAGAGAGAGAAAGAGAGTGACCAGCTTGAAGGAGTTGGTGTTTTGAGCAATATCGTTGTCGAGGAAGAGAGATGAGTGGAGACTGAGGACTTCGAAGTTCAGAAAGAATGGAAACTTCTACTTTGACTCTTTGTTTTCCTCGTCAACCGCTTACTCTCCCATATCCTTCACATGCGTGTAAGATGAATTAGAAAAACCTGTTGCGTCATTCAAAGAATCAGAAGGGTAAGAACGCTAATAACAGTTCTATCCATTCATAGTATCCACTGATTTGGGTTTAAGATAGGTAAAATTAGATGACTAAATTATAGAATGAGAGAAGGGATGTGACCTTTGGTTTTTGGGCTTGCTTTGACAATTTGCGTGATTTTGAGATTTCTGCAAAATGAGCAAAACTTTTATGAAGTTAAAGTCTCAAAATTATTACTGTAGGAAATAAAGTACAGCAAGAGGTGGAGAAAAGGAGAAGTACGTACAAAGATAGGGAGGAGAGAAGTGTTTGTGGTTTTTTTTTTTGGAAAGAAGAACTACTATGAAACCTATAAAAATTAAAACTATCCAGAGCTAGGCAAAATGTTGCGTTAGTTTGCATTTTTTCTTTTTTAGTCGTGTGATATTATTTGTAGAATTTAGAAATCAAAACATTTCACATCAACAACCAAATGAAAAAGGCACCTGTTATAGTTAATTCTTAAAAATGTGTATTTAAAAAGTATTGAATTAAATGGTTAGTTAAAAATGTAAAATCTTGAAAAGTCACAATGTTTGGTGTTTTTAAATGTTAACGTGGCTGAAATTTATGTAGCCACTTGGCTGAAATTTGTGTGTGTGTGTGTGTGTGTGTGTGTGTGTGTGTAGAATAGTCATATCATACCCAATAAATGGAAGAAGTTATAACAAATAAAGGAAGTGAGGAGGTTGTAACCTATTGGTGACTGTTAGAATTTCATATAATAGCGGCATTTGAAGAGTCTTGGTTAATGGAGGGACACATGATAAAGTTGAAGATAAGAGTAACATCCGAATTTAAGGAGATGCTTAATAAATGTCAACCAGTAAATCTAAAAATAAAAAATAAAATAAGAAAATAAATGATGACGTGGCACTAATCTGACTTAACTGGAGTGTAGCAACAATAAATGATACGCTTCAGCTTTTAGTAATATATAGATATAGATTTGGTCACCACTGCATTCATCATCCATCATCACAATGGATACTAATGCCCCATTTGTTTCACTATTAAACATTTTTAAATAAAAATATTTTACATATAAAATATTTTTAGGTGTTTGATGTGCTATGTGTACATTTTTAGATTTCTGTAAACTAGTTTGCTTAACCTAATTAATTAGCCAAGTGATTACTTAGGTTTATTATTCAAATCTAGGTTAAAACAAAATAATCATATCATACAAATCAGCAGAAATATAAGAAATATAAAGAACACAATGATATGATGATGCAGAAAAACCAAATCGATAAAAAACCTGGGAAGGATTTAACCTAGCTATCCTTAAGGTAAAAAGCAAATCCACTATGAAAGAACTGAAGTTTGTACAATAGAACTTAAACCACTAATATTCTATTACTACCTCAATTAGAAAACTTACTACCATGATCCCATGATAGCTCCGAGTCTACAGACTACTTTTTTCCTTGACCTTTACAACAACACAAGCTCACCTGCTTGTGACTTTGAAACTCCACTCAAAGGTTTTGGATCTCCTTAGACGTTGATCTTATATGCAGCAACTTCTACAATATCGAATCTTGAGATTCCTCAAGGAATAACACCAGTAGAAGACAATAGAGAGTTTTTTGGTACAAAAACCTATATTTACAAAAGAGGCACAAGATGAACTCTAATCTCTCTAAAAAAAACTCTAAAAACCCTCTCTAGGGTTAGCTTGTAATGTCCTTTAAATACTAGAAAAAATGGATTGCGATTTGGGCTTCAAACAAATAAGTTATGGCCTTTTTTACGTTTGCTGATTTTTGCTGATATGCGACTTTCAATCAATCGAATCTTATTTTCGATCAATCAAGCCTTGTAGAAATTGAATTGTAATTTCCTGCAATTACTCAATTCTAAACTTAATTTAAACCAAACTTAGAGCAAGTCTAAACCTAGACTAATTGTTTTGATCATGGTTTGCTAACATATACAAATTGAAGTTCTAATACATTAGTTCCTAAAGTCTTAGAACCTAACAATCTCCCATTTTGGCAATCCATGACAAAACACATTACACAAAATAAAATGCTCAAAGTAAAAATAACCCAATAACATATTATTGCCCAAATACATCACAAATCCCAATCTAAGACTCCTAACTTAAAAATTGCAAGAAGAGGTAAAAGATCTTGATCAGAATGTACCGTCTTTCCTGAAACACTCAAAAGAACACATCAACGCATGTATGGAAAGAAAAGCATATAAACAATAAATAATCAAACTAAAGCAAATAACAAAAATGCAATCTAACTCTCCCCCTAAGTTAGATACATTAAAAAATTTATTTTCTTCCCATTTCAAAAACAATTTCAACTCCCCTTAAACAAAACAAACAAGATTCCTACATATTCCCACATTTCATCTAAATCTCCTCCTTTTTGTCACGTATTGACAAAGATAACTCAAACAAAGAGTAAACAAAAATACGCAACAAAAGTCAAAGAAAATAGAGAATCAAGGAAACAAATGAAGAGCAACAACTCCCCTTATAAACACTTGTTAGGTTTTAAAAACAAACTTCTTCCCCTATAAAAATAGGAAAAACAAAATAAGTTTTGGGGAAAATTTAGGAAGTGGGAAAATACATAAACCAAACTTAAAAACTAAGTTGAGGATACACATGAAGAAAAATATTCTCTCTTTCAATAAATGCAAATTTGACACTATGTGACCCATAAACAAATGGTCTTATGAACTCAAATCAAGTAGAGAAAATATTTGAACAATTATTATCCATCATATCTCAAAAAAAAAAAAATCTCAATTTTTAGCATTTCACACATTAAGAAAAATAGCATATACTAAAATGTACAAGGACTCAAAAATTAATCAATCAATTTTTAAATCAGGTTAAGTACCCAATTTAGCAAAGTGTATGCATGTTATGTGTGAAAACAATAAGAGATATGATTGCAAAACTGCAAGATGGATACAAAAAAAAACAATGTTATGCATGTGAATCATAAACACAAATGATGCATGAAAACAAAATTTGGTCAAAAACTTAAAAACTGAAAATTTTTCAATTTCGATCGGTCGAGCATTGATCGAATACCAATCGAGTCAGGTAGAAGCTAGACTTGAAAAATCTGGAAATTTTCAATTGATTGAAAATCACACTCAATCGATCGAAATTCTGAAAATTTGAATTTTTTTGAAAAATTGCAGAAAATTATGTAGAAACTACTCAAACCAAGGAATTTTATGAAAGAAATGCATGAGAATAAGTTTAAATGTTTTTCAAAAACATGAGTTTTCAACTCAAAACTTCAAGAACACAATTTTTTAAACTCTTAAACATATTTTGCATCAAATACCATAGAAAACATAATCTTGGATGGCCAAACTAAATTCACACACAATTTCATGTACTAAGTTTAGCAAAGAATAACTTGTGTAGTGTGTGCAACTAGTAAAAGTATGAGATACATGTGAGGTGATAAGTAGATAGTAATCAATCACAATTTCTACATTATTCATCACATAAAATTGAAAGTGACTATCACCTAAAGAGTTTCATCCTATAACTCACATCTCCTAGAAAACAAGCTTGCAATCATGTATTTTTTTTTGGCGAAAAACACATTTTAGTCCCTACATTTTCAGGCGATTTCCATTTTAGTCCCTAAATTTTATTTTTACCGCTTTTAATCCCTATCCTGAAAAACGCTTCCATTTTTGTCCCTGCCGTTACTCATTTAACAGAAATATCATACGTGGCAAACGGTCCAACAGTAAATGCTGACGTGTCTATTAAAATAATATTAAAAAAAGCTACATCAGATAAAAATAATATTTCAAAATGCCACGTTAGCAATTTAATTTTTGAAAAAAAGCCACCTCAAATAAAAATAATATAAAAAGTTATAACCTAATTATTTTTTTTAAAGAAAAGAAATTAGTTAAATTAATTTTTTTTTTCTTTTTTTTTGGAAGAACATGAAGAACGTGTTCTTCATTTTTCTTCCCCACAAACCCAGAAAATCATACACCGAATGAAGAACGTGTTCTTCATTTTTCTTCCCCACAAACCCAGAAAATCATACACCGAAGAACATCAAGAACCCACAAACCCAGAAAATCATACACCGAAGAACATGAAGAACGTGTTCTTCATTTTTCTTCCCCACAAACCCAGAAAATCATACACCACATATGTACACACCATTTTTATTTCATTGTGAAATTGTTATTTAAGCTAGATAATGTACACACCAATTTTATTTATTTGTGTCATCTTTATTATAGCCAAATAATGTACACGCCAATTTTATTATTAATCTAAGGCTACACCTTATGTTCTTTTTGTGCATGTACTATACTTTCTCGAGCATAAAATCTTATGATGTGCACTAAGGTGTTCATAATTAGCTAATAAACAGTGGTGAGATGATCATTTATATCTTTCTCTTAGTATTTTTTAGTCTTAATAATCAAAAGCACGTGACTTCAAAATCAAGATCATGTAATCAAAAACTATAAACACTCCCATACAACATGCACTACATAGCTAAAACTAGCAAAGTGCAGAAAAATAAGCTCATCCAAGCTAAACAAGGTACATAGTCATGAAGTGCATATATAATAGGCCAATCTCAACTACACATCCATGATGTGTAATACAAAACAAATAAAAAAAAAATTTGTTTTAAAAAATTTTATGACCAAAAACAAAAAGCACACATTGTGCTAGATGAACAATGCAAAGTTATGCATAATAGTGCTAAACTAAGCTATAAAGAGTAAAAAAACAAGAAATATCAATTTCTTAATTAACCCATGATTACATGTACAAACTAGTACATACTCATATAAAATCATATTTATCTCAAAATAAACATGCACTTAGTTGAGCAATACATACTATTCAAGTTTCTTCACAATGTCAAGCATATTCTAAAGTAAGAGAGAGATATCATAATTCATGTAATCCTCAAGAAAAATAAAACTAGACACAAAATAAAATATTTTTGTCTTTTTAAAATTTGTCAATATTATTGGATTTTTTAATAAAAAACAACCAAAAAAAAAAAAAACAACCAAAAACAGAAACACAACATGTCCACAAACAATTGAAAGAATTAAATCATGGACAAGTAAACAACACTCACTTTAGCAAGTCTTTTCTCACCCATATAACATGAGTCTTCGGCTTTGTAGGTGAAAATCCATGTGCAACAAAGTGTATTTAATGGATTACACCAATCTTGTGAGAAAGACTAAAATACTTCAAATTCCTTTTACAAGCCAACAAGTTTAAACTTTTCAAAAGAATATGAAACAATTTGTATGGACTTATGGCAGGAGAAATATCATCACATATCCTAGATTGAAATACAAAATTTTTAAATTTTAATTTATGATAATTAGGATGAATATGACCGGAGACACCACAAAAGTGACAAACATAAACAAATTCAGGAACATCAGTATTCCTAACAACAAATCTAGTCTCAGATTTTGGTTTTTGCCTCAACAAAGAATAATTTGGTCTAATATGACCAACAACACCACAAAGGTACAAGTAGGCACAAAAACAGATTTATTATGCTCTCTAACAGTAGGCTTAGACATAGGTTTAGAAACTTCAGCGTCTACATCAGAACTTTTACCTTTGTCTAACCTAGCAAAATAAGCATTTTCTTTATTATTCCTCTTGAAATGAAGAATATAAACTTTCTCAATTTTAGGCTTAAGAGAAATAGAAACACTTCTGTTATCAATAGGAGGCTTGGTACTAGTCAAATTATCAATTTTAACTTTAAATTCAACTAACTCTTCTTCCAAGCTTTTCATTCTCTCATCTTAAGAGGAAATTTGATTTATCAAAAATTCATTCTTTTTATTAGATTCATCAAAAATTCTTCTTTTTCAAGATTAGCCAATTTTAACTATTCCTTGAATTTCTTAGCAATTTTCAATGATTTAGATAATTTCTTACGAAGAGTTTCACAAGCATCAATAAGATCAACAGAAGCAATACCATCTTCTTTATTCAAATTCTCACAAACATAAGCAGAAAGACACTTCAAATTATCCATGATAGCAAGGATCGAGGATCAACTCTTAGATCAAAAGATCTAACACAAGAGCTAACCCATTCTGATACCACTTGTATGTTTTTAGATCCCTATAAACTAGTTTGTTTAACCTAATTAATTAGCCAAGTGATTACTTAGATTTATTATTCAGATCTAGGTTAAAAAAAAAAAAAAAAAACAATCATATCATGCAAATCAGCTGAAATATAAGAAATATAAAGAACACAATGATATGATGACCTAGGAAAACCAAACCGGTAAAAAACCTGGGGAGGATTTAACCTAGCTATCCTCAGGGTAAAAAGCAAATCTACTATGAAAGAATTGAAATTTGTACAATAGAACTTAGACCACTAACATTCTATTGCTACCTCGAGTAGAAAACTTACTACCATGACCCCATGATAGCTCCGAGTCCATGAACTACTTATTTCCTTGACTTTTGCAACAACATAAACTCACCTGCTTGTGACTTTGAGACTCCACTCAAAGGTTTTGGATCTTCTTAGACATTGATCTTGTATGCAACAACTTCTACAATGCTGAATCTTGAGATTCTTCAAGGAATAACATTGGTAGAAGACATTAGAGAGCTTTTGGGTACAAAACTTTAGATCTACAAAAAAAAAAAAAAGGCACAAGATGTCACGACCCAAATCCATGGAACATGAATTTAGATGCATGACTAACTTGCTAATCTTGCACAACTAAAAGTAAAATTAATCCAAAATTATTTAAAACTCCAAAGAAACAATACTCTTAATAAATAACCTCTTACAAAAATCTAAACTCCACAAATTGGAAATAATCTCCAAAGTATAAATCATGAATTACAAAATAAGGATAACTAAAATTCTATAAGTCTTCAAGTAATATAGAATTCGCCTACAACTTCCACGCTCAACCTTGCACCTTACAAAGCGATTCAGAAGGTCCTATATTCCCAACCACACTTCAATCTGAAAAATAATAATTGATGGGGTGAGCCACATCTAGTAAGTAATTATACAGAATACACAACAGAACAGAGTCAAGCAACGCACGAGTATTTTTGATTTTTCACAAACTCATTTAATGATATCAAAATAATTATTCCAAAACATAGAATGAATCACTTAATACATATGTAATCACATCTTAAAATCATTAGAAATCACATACATAAAATTGATCAGAGCACAGTGTCACATATACACATCACATATTCTCACATACAATCCTGTGAGCGGATACCAACATCTAACCCCTGCTGGTGAGGGATCAACACATATTCTCACATACAATCCTGTGAGCGGATTTACACATAAATCTGATATATCTGATCAATTCTAAAAACATTCATTCTGAGTCACATATCACAAAACAAAATATATACAAAATAGAATAATTTTCTTAATATTAACAATTATTCCAAATATACAGGCATAGGGAATATCACAATATCGAATTGAACATAAATCAAAGGATGCTTGACTCTCATGGGGAACGAATAGAAATTGAGAAGTTTATATAAATATATTACAATTCTTGAGTAAATCTGAAAATTTGATTTGTCAAAAGAAACTTTTTAAATACCATTTGGAGAATAGGAACATGACTTTGAAATCACGTGGTTTTAACAAATTTAAGGAACAAGAACCTTTTTAGAAAACTTACTTTGAAACTCAATTNTTGCCTAGCCTTAGTCTTCATTTGATGAAACCTAGCCTCCTTAGGTTGAAACCTTCTTATCCCAAACCCTAATTATCTTTTCCTCCAACTTATATTTAACACATCAGAAATGTGGGCTTGGTGGGGTTGTGGGTTGGAGTTAAATCCACTTTGGCTTATCTCTTTAGTCTCCAAGAGGCCCATAGAACATCTTTCTCTTTTCTTTTTATTTATTTTAATTGCCTCACTAAATTGTATGCACTAAAACTTTAATTTCTCACCTATTTGTAGCACCACAAAATTGTCTACTCCCATCTTACAATGCACACACATACAATACCTCAACTCTATATTAAAATTGACAAGGTACAGTGATAATCATAAATCAAAATTGGGGTATTACACAAGATGCACTCTAATCTCTCTAAAAAAGCTCTAAAAACTCTCTCCAGGGTTAGCTTGTAATGTATTTTAAATATTGGAAAAAACGGATCGCGATTTGGGCTTCAAACGGGTAAGTTATGTCTTTTTTACATTTGCTGATTTTTGCTGATATGCGACCTTTGATCGATCAAATCTAATTTTCGATTAATCGAGCCTTGCAGAAATTGAATAGTAATTTCCTACAATTACTTGATTCCAAACTTAATTTAAACCAAACTTAGAGCAAGTCTAAATCTAGACTAAATGTTTTTATTATGGTTTGCCAACATATACAAATTGAAGTTCTAATACATTAGTTTCTAAAGTCTTAGAACCTAACACTGTGTAAAATATTTTCAAGCACAAAGCACCAAAATCGGTGGCTCAACCACCAGAGCTATCAATGTCAAAGGTCTAGTAACCACCAACACCGACCACCAAATTGAAGGCTTCGGTGACCATATCGCTGGTTTCGGCAATCGAACCATTAGCACCAACCACTAGACATGAGGCTCTGGCAACCAAACCACCGGTACTGGCCCTTGGAATAGTGGCTTTAGCAACCGGACCGTCAGCATCAACCACCAATACTACAGCACTAGTGACCCAACAAACTAGACGAGGGAGGGAGCCATTATGTGTTATACAACAATTTACGATCAAAAGAAAATATTTTCAGGTTTGAACAAAGTTTACAATAAAAAAAACACGGTAAAATACTTAAAATATTTTATGAAAGATATTTTACAACAAAGCAAACTGAGCATAAAAATTTGAATCTTTAGTTTTGGGTAATTGTAAAATTGATCTTATATATATAATTAGTTGCGGTGTTGACCTCCTATGGTTTCTTGAAATGTTAACTGAACATTCAGTTTCTTTTTCCAAGCACATCGAGCAATGTTTACTCATTTATCAGGCATGTCTTTTATTTTACAGTAATTTCAGGCAGAATCATTTTTTTTTTTTTTCTTTTTTTTTTTTGAGAAAAATTTTCAGGCAGAACCTATTATTTGAAGGAAGCAACATTACACTTGCTTTTGAAGCTTGCCTCTCCTATACTATATATTATGCACAAAAAATACCTCAACTTTGGCTATAAGCATAATAGAATTTTTTTTTTTTTTTTTTGAGAAAGAGTTTTGACTTATGGCGTTCGCTTCTAATGATAGTTCTTTATTATAAGACCAAGACACCAATTAGTAAGCGTTTGGATGAACTGACGTTTTGTGTTTCCTGCGTTTTTTTTATATTTTTTTTTATTTAAATAGGCAAATGAACAGTGTTTTTGGTGTGAACAGTAATTCGGAAATTATTTTTTTATTGTTTTCAGTAAAATAAATGATATCCAAACGCACCCTTAGTTTTTGTGTAGGCAGGAATTGAACCTCAAATCTCTTATACAATCATCAGAGACTTTACTAGTTGAGTTAACTAGAATTCACATAAATAATATTAGCAATTTCTTTATCTGGGGCAGAGTCTATGAAGCCATCCGAATTCAACATAATTAGTATTTTTTGACAATCCTGCAAGTCATTAGCTAACTTAGCTCAAAATTTTGAAGGCTTATCAATTGTATTGATCAAGTTAACCTCTCTGAATTGGGTGCCAATGCAAAGAAAAAGAGAGTGTTTGTTTGTTTGTATTTATTTATTTAAGTAAAAAAAAAATAGTGTTTGTTACTAGAGTTTGTACATGTTATATCGGATATACACAAGTGAGTAAGAGTTCCATAATAATAATAACTAGTCGCAAACCCGTGCTATGCACAGGAACCAACCTACCTATTTGTGTAGCAGACTAAAATAATTTTTATAAAATCTTAACTTGATTATGAAACTATACCATCACATAAATTACTCTAGTATTTTATATTTAAATTTGATAAAGAAGACGTTTTCAAATATTTTAAAAAAAAATTCAGATATAAAAACTTCCAAAATACCAAAAAATATTAAAGAATCAAAAGATTCACTATCTAGAAATTATTGAAACAAAACAAAATATATATATATATATGTGACTGCACAATAGAGAAAGATGTGTTATCTTCAAAAGAATGATCCATGGTTATAATGATTGAAATCTGCCAAATTGTTTTAGATATTACCAAAAAAAAAACCCAAAAATATCGATGTTAAAACTTCCAAAATGACAAAAAAAAAAAAAAATTAAAGAATCAAAATAGTCAAAACCTACAAATTATAGAAACAACATAAAAAATGTGACTATAGTGTTACCTCTAAAAGAAATAATTTATCACTATAGCCGTGGAAATCTGTCAAATAATTTCAATATTGCAAAATAATATCTCAAAAATTCATATGTTAAAACTTCTGAAATACCAAAAAATATTGAGGAATTTAACTGAAAACAATTAAATAAATGTTCTAAGGCATCCTATAAAGGAAGAGACAATCTTATGCTGATGTAGCCTATAATAAGATTCACAAGTAATAGAGATAACAATGATTTATAACATGATCCCACAAAGAGCTTTTTTAACTAAGTTAACACATTTAGCAAGGGCATGAGCCACACCATTACCCTACCTTTTAATCCACTTAAAAAAACACAACTAGAAAAACAATTTCTCAAGTCAAGTGCATTGCGAGCAGAGACATCCCCTTCTAGCAAATAAATCCAATTTCTTGTTAGTTAGTTAGTTAGTTAGTTTTTTTTTTTTTTTNCAAAACAAAATATATATATATATATGTGACTGCACAATAGAGAAAGATGTGTTATCTTCAAAAGAATGATCCATGGTTATAATGATTGAAATCTGCCAAATTGTTTTAGATATTACCAAAAAAAAAACCCAAAAATATCGATGTTAAAACTTCCAAAATGACAAAAAAAAAAAAAAATTAAAGAATCAAAATAGTCAAAACCTACAAATTATAGAAACAACATAAAAAATTTGACTATAGTGTTACCTCTAAAAGAAATAATTTATCACTATAGCCGTGGAAATCTGTCAAATAATTTCAATATTGCAAAATAATATCTCAAAAATTCATATGTTAAAACTTCTGAAATACCAAAAAATATTGAGGAATTTAACTGAAAACAATTAAATAAATGTTCTAAGGCATCCTATAAAGGAAGAGACAATCTTATGCTGATGTAGCCTATAATAAGATTCACAAGTAATAGAGATAACAATGATTTATAACATGATCCCACAAAGAGCTTTTGAACCTTCCACTGCAAAGAGCTTTTGAGCCATTGTGTTTTCAGCTAATAAAATTAGTTTATTAGCTGAAACAAAAACGACGAACGCACTTCAACTTATTTGTATTAATAAGAATCTTGAAAAAAATGTTTGATTCATGCAAACCAGTCAAAAGATGGACTTCAGTAGGGAACTACCATATTTTATATTTTCGTTGACAATACAATGTAGCTAAACAATAACTTAACAAAAAGCCATAATATACAATTAATAAATATAAGATATGCCAGTCTTTATAAAAAGATGTCAGTTTCAATATTTATTTGGCGAGGAAACAGACTGACTTCTCCTCCATATAGTTTTTAGGTTTTTTTTTTTTTTTTTTTTTTTTGGACAAGAAGCGTGGGCACAGCAAAGTTAAGGCCTCCATAACTACAATCCAATTTTTCCTAAAAAAATTAAAATCCAAATTATGGCCAAAAACAAAGATTAATAAATAAGGATCCATGTAAAATTAAAATAAATAAGAACCCAAATAATACTATCTCTCTATCACCTTAGGTGTGGCTTAGTTGCAGCCTAGTAGGTAGGAATCATTGTATCATTTTATATTATGTCTTATAGAAGTTAAGCGGTTTGAATAGTAATGCTTCAACGAATGTATTGTATTTATGATGATAGCTCAATTAAGATATTAATGATACATGTTATATTATTTATTGTTGTCAAGTAACGTGAAGTCCATGTCATCGTACCAGAGAACTCCTTTTTTTTACTTAAAAAAGAAAAAAAATACCGTCTCTCTCTCTCTCTCTCTCTTACAATTACAGGTCAGCAAAGATTAATCGAGCGCCAACCATTGCAGATAAGCAAATCGGCACCCCTTGGGACACGTGTCAGACACACAAATTTTTCCTTAAATAACTCCTAGATTTTGTTTGGTCTTACCTTATTAAACTCAATGTTGAAAGATTGGTGAGTGTGTTCTTCAAAAAAGAATTGGTGAGTGACCAGAGAGAGAGAGAAAGACTGAGAAAGTAACCAAACTTTCTCTCACTACCTAACCGTTGAGGCCTCAGAGAGACGCCTATTCGTATATACAAAGAGAGACACACACAGAGTCACAGAGACAGAGAAGAAGAAAATGTCAACAGCTTCATTGTGTTCATCAGTCCAATCCCAGATCAATGGGTTTGGTGGGGGTCTTAAGCTTCAAAAACAGTCTCTTTCTCAACCCAGCTCGCTCACCTTCACAAGGTACGGTTTACTTTGACTTGGTATGCCTTTTCTTCTTGGGATTTCTATTGGGTATTGTTGTTTAGTTGAGTTTTGGAGGGTAAGATAGAAAATTTGTGTTTTTGAATGAGACCCTGTTCAGAAATGACATAGTTTTACACTTTTACAATAAGAACCATGAATTCTTTAATGATTTTGAGAAATTTATATTATTGTAGTATAACTGTGGATGGTGATGGAAGCAACTTTTTCTGGGTTTGAATCAGTTTGTTTTCCTCATGTGTCAATTAAAAGTTGTAGTCAGTTTAATTGAAAGCTTGTAGTGGCTAAAGGAACAATTTTGTTTCTTACATGTTATTGATTGTGTTTAGCTGAACTTTGAATCTGTTATTGTTTCATCATCAATAAAATGAATGAATTAGGTACAAATTTTTTATTGTAAGATAGGAAGGTATTTCCTCTGCCCATTTATCTAATGGTTTAAATAGACTGTCTTCATTTGAAAGGAGAATGTCAAGAGGTCCATCTAAGGAGGAATAATTAGACGAAAACTGGATTGTTCTATATGTCAACTTTCAGATACCAAGGATTTGCCTCTTAGGTTACTGTGCCAACAAGTTCATGAGGCAAGGGGATCTTCCAATTAGGGTAGTTCCTTAATTTCTGGTTTTCCTAATTTCAAACTGTCAATTTTAATCAAGTGTATTATCCTTCATAAATTTCAAGCTAATGTGGGCATCTCATTAATATTTATATTTTCACTCTTCCTATAACCTAGACCACACCATTGCCTCTTGTTTTGAAGTTATACGTGATATTATCTCTCTATATGTGCACAAATTTCCTTTATTTTTGTTGAGTTTGTATGTATATTTATAACACTAAGAAAACGTTTAGCTGCAAGAATCTGATCTGCGCACTCTGTCCCTGAGTTTTAGATCAATCCTTAGCATCCAACCTAGTAAAGGGGTTATTTAAGAGGACTCCAAAGGCACTCTATGAAATCCTCTGCTCATATCTAATGAAAAGAGGCTAGTATTACGACTGGCCTTTTCTAATTTCAGTGCACAATTAGGATTTTTCAGAGTGGCAATGTCCAGATAGTTGTTAAACTGTTCTATTGAAAGCTTCATTCAACATGTAGAAAGTCTGCATATTTTAACAGTGCAATTATGTTTCAGACTTTGGTAGTTTGGTTGTTAAAATGAAAATGTTACATGTATTTTGGTTCGAGGTTCATTCATGTTCAATTAAGCATATCTGTGTTTTCTATGAGGGAAGGACTTGGTTTTGGCCTAGCTTAAGTTGAATTTTCCAGCAACAGTTTCTTTGAGTCATTCCAGAAGATGATGATCTATTTCTGATATACGTTGCTACTTGTTGTCTGATTTTAGGAGAAGATTTAGTGCTGTGGTGAAGGCTTCAGCTCGGGTTGATAAGTTTTCGAAAAGTGATATCATAGTTTCTCCATCTATTCTCTCGGCTAACTTTTCAAAGTTAGGAGAGCAGGTTCAATTTAGCACTTTGATATTTGCCACCATGCTGCCTTTTGTTTTTCTATAAATCCAAAGAGTTATATGTACCTGTTTGAATGCCCACCCTGCTTCTTAATTCTTTATAAGTTAGATACTCTTAATATTTGTTAAGTTTATGTCATTTAGTATTTGGTTTTCATGGATGTTGTTAGCATTTCACTCTCACTTTATCTAGGTAAAAGCAGTGGAGTTGGCTGGTTGTGATTGGATTCATGTTGATGTCATGGATGGTCGTTTTGTTCCAAACATTACAATTGGACCTCTTGTGGTCGATGCCTTGCGTCCTGTGACAGATCTTCCTTTGGATGTACATTTGGTAATCTTTCCTTCTTTTATTTATGCCAATTGGGTCATTATAAAGTCCCCAGAAAAATTGCTAATATGGAATCAATATCCTACAGATGATTGTGGAACCCGAACAGCGAGTGCCAGATTTTATCAAGGCAGGAGCCGACATAGTCAGTGTTCATTGTGAGCAAGCTTCCACCATCCATTTGCATCGCACAGTTAATCAGGTATGATTTTTTCTTGGTCTGTGTTGATATTTATGGGGGGGGGTGTGTGTGGGTGTCTCTGAATTCAGAAGTCAGGTAATGTGATACATAATCCAGCCTTGAAAGTCTAAGCTCCAAAATGAGGTGGGCAATGTCTTGATTTCCATCATTCTTGTTTACTTTTCTGTATCAACTTGTTTGTTTCATTGCTCTGCCAGGTGAGGGAGAGAGAGAGAGAGAGAGAGAGGTGGGGGTAGGGATAACAAATCTTAATTGGAGATTCTTTCATAGTTTCAGTGTTACTACTTGTACTTTTTTGACTGTATTCTTTCTTATCACCCAGATAAAAAGTTTGGGAGCCAAAGCCGGAGTTGTCCTAAACCCTGGCACTCCACTAACTGCGATAGAATATGTCCTTGATGGTGAGTTCATATCAAGGAGTTTATTTTCTTTCATTATTTATTTATTTCTATGCAATATGCTTATCCAGAAAGTCTTTAATGACGTTACAGAAGGACCTTATCTTATCTGGCCTATTTGTTGAGGCTCGTTCCTCATTCCAATTTGTTATTTATTGACTACTAAGGTAAGGTGTGGACACGTCCAGCCTTGCCTATGGGCTATTGAACAAGTCAGGAACCATTAATTAAAAATGCTGAATAACTTGTGCAAAGTGGAGATGAACAAATAATTTAAAGTCATTTGGGACAGACAAAGTAGTGTAATATGTTTTTACCATGTAGATTCCAAACAACCAGTTTAATTCCTATTAATTTTGAGGGACAAAATATGTACACATTGATTGCAATGGGGATGATGTGGGCAAGTGACCTATGTAAGATAACACTCAATCATTTTGGAGACTTAAATAACATTTACGGTCACTATCCCGTTCTGATCCATCTACTTTGCAAACAAGATTTTTTTTTTTTCTCTTTTCTTCCCTACTGCTTTTCTCCCTAGAAAAATGCGTTGACTTCATTAGTGAAAAGTGAGTGCAAACAGAAAAACAATAGATAATGCATAGCAACCTTAAATCAACACAATAGTACATTATTTGGGAATTATCTGGCCAGCATCTATGGAACTAACAATTTTAGCATGTAACAGTGGTTGATCTGGTCTTGATCATGTCTGTAAACCCTGGGTTTGGTGGGCAGAGCTTTATTGAGAGCCAAGTGAAGAAAATCTCAGACTTGAGAAGAATATGCGCAGAGAAGGTATGGTTTTCCATTCATGTAAATTTAATCCTTGGTGGCTTTCCTTTGATATGTCTTATACATCTTATATGAACTCCAGAGCCATTCACATTTTGTTGTTTTATTTATTTTTGCAGGGAGTGAACCCATGGATTGAAGTGGATGGTGGAGTTGGTCCCAAAAATGCATATAAGGTGTCCAGTCTAAATTTATTCTTCCTTTGGTCAACATATGAACTTCAAGTTATCTATGGACCAGCCTTCTAGTAATTATTAAAAAGTCATTTGAATGAGGGTCAGTGGAACCTATGTAAATTTCTTGTTACTGCATTTTAAACACAGTGGGCTGTACCAAAGCTATGTTATGTGTCACTTAACCAACCTTGAGGGTGTCAGAACACATTAGAGAAACTAAACAAAAAAATAAGAAGAAAGAAAAAGTATTTGTTCCTTCTCCTTAGCTTTTGGAAACTTTAGGACACTCAATTCATCTTCATTAGGCAACCTCTGGAATTCTATAATATTGTCATGTTAACTCAGACTATTAAAACAGAGAATGAAAAGATTTTAAGTGAAAAACATACTTTTCTTCAGTTTCTGGGATTTGGATCTTGAAAAGATATTTTGTAGTAAGTTGCACAACATCCTATGGGTTCATCTACAAAACCAATTTATAGTTTTTTTTCCACATTGACAGGTTATAGAGGCTGGAGCTAATGCTCTAGTTGCTGGTTCGGCTGTCTTTGGAGCCAAAGATTATGCTGAAGGTATGTCAAAACCAAACCTTCATTAGTCCAAAAAATACAATTATAATGCTGATTAGTTGGGTACTGAAATTATTTTTGTTGCTTGAATTGACTATCTTCCAGCTATAAGAGGAATCAAAGCCAGCAAAAAGCCTGTAGCAGTTGCAGTGTGAAATGACCTCAAGAAGATCATATTTAATGCAACTTGCGATACTGTATTCTTTATTTCCATGTATGTCACCTTCTCCACATTATCAAAATTTCTCAATTAGATTCTGAAAATGAACTTCACAGTTTGTTGGTGTCAGAACATTGGCCACAAATTTGTTGTAAATTTGTATGATGCACAAACCACTATATGGGCATCAATTAGTTCTATCGTACCTTCATTACAAAGTGATCTCGAGAGCATAATTTTTTTTTCGTGGAACTTACTCTATTTAATCTGATCATGGTTTCTTCATGCTTGCAGACAATACGCACAAATCAATAACCAGCGTACTGCTAGCTTCGAGTTGTCAGATGTGCTATAATTTCCTGCAAATTCTCTTTTCATCGGCGATAAAGTTCTAAGAAATCCAATATGCAGTGGGAGTACCACTATGGGGCATTGTTTGTATACCATATCCTTTACAAGGATTAATAATTCAAACTTACTCAAAACCCTTTGCTCTGTAACAAATCATTAGTTCTATTAACTTCCTTTTCTGTAATGAACTTTTCTTGTCTTTTCATTTGTTATTTTTTAAAGATCAGTGAAGGTGTGACGAGCGAAAAAAATTGACTGATATTAGAGTTGGTAAGTTTACATTAATCATTAAAAATCCTTTTTAGCCAAAGGCAAAGCACTTCAACAGATTCTGGACAAGAAATTCGCTGTAAAAAGCATTGGACTAGCACTGACCTGAGGCATTGGATCAGAAAGTACCAGCGGCCTTCAGAAAATAAACAATTTTTAATTTTACTTACAAGGCATTTCTATGTTGGATGCAAGGCAAAGATTAAATAATTATTTCTCTATAGATAGTTTGCCTTCTATACTATAATTTGTTGTCTTGACAGTTGACAGCATCACTTTCACTGTATCAATTGGTGGTCATTTTCCCGTCTCATTTTGGAGATTTTCCAGAAGGCTGGTTAGGATTAGGGCTTAAGAATTGCATTGTTCACTGCATTACTAGAGCCCTATATTTGTCCATTTTATACTCCAAACCATCCTGATTTATGAATCAAGTCCATTATACGAGCCACGTCCTCAGACCCTTCTGTCATTCATGGAATTCAAAAAGATCATGAAGATATAATATTTGATCAGTCAAATAGCTCAATAAGCAAAATGGCCTTGAAGGAGAGGCCAGTGAAGTGGAGTATGATGCCTCCCTCTTCGTGTTATATGCGAGTAAGGCTATACTTTGATCATATCTGTACTCTAAAGGGCCTTTCTCAATAACCAATAATATCATCAAGGCAGACATACATACATAGAATATTTTGAAACTACAGTATTATATACTTCAAAATACCAACAACCACTATACAAAGGGTACCAGTTCCCCGACTCTATGCCTAACAACAATACTCACAGACTGTCTAAATCTGTGAGGGAAGCCATATTTTACAGTAATCACCTTCAAATTACAGACACTTTATATCTACACAATCAGGATCCTATATGAATTTATACTTCCTGTCTGCATACAGGACATGAACCATGATTGATGAGCCATCTGTCCACACATTTCAAATGAAAAACGTGGTGACACTGGGGCAAGGTTCTTGCAGTTTCTCCTACTTCAATATCCTGCAAAATACGCATTTATTATTAGGGTTGTATGCTAACACATATTAAGAAGGTAACTTTACAATTACAATAAAGTGAATTTGATTTTTCAGATTTCCTATGTAATTATTACTATCAATTTTCTTTGGTAAATTAGAGAAAAAGTTGAGAATTGATCATGGAAATACTCATACACCACAACTGCTACATAAACAAGAAATGACCATTAAAACATCCAAATCTTCACAAAAAGAACAATACCTGCAAACATATCGTACAACAGATACTTTGTGCTGCCTTGGTTTCCTCCACGACCAAATGGCATGGTAATCTCTTCAATGAATCCTCTGACAACCCTCTGGGTGCAACTCCACCATAAATATCATGAATCTCATCATAACCTATATTAGCAAAGCTAACCTGCACATTCCAAGTTCCAACAAAAGAAATATTTTTAAATTAACACTAAAAAAACAGTTTAAACCTTCTATGAGCATTATAACCAGCTTATAAATATAATTTCACTAAAGCCAAGACACCCAAAAAGAGATTATATAAGTATAGAGCATATTGTTAACAAATTATTTATCAACCGCAGAGTATGCTAATTGCAATGCAATGCATGAAGAAATGTGATGACACCTTAATTCTTTATCAAAATGTCCTGACATGAAGAGTGAGAATAATATACATGAGGGAAGAATATACAGCTTGATTTGTTTCACCAAATATTGAGACAATGATTATAGAATAGTTGCTTAGGGGATGCAAAGATTAAGAACATTAAAACAATATAATGAAGAGTATAAATGGTATAACACAAATAAGGTGCCAGATAACAACCCTCTTACCAATAATGTCAAATCAAAAATAAAACCAATTAATTTTTATGAAAAAGGAGACTCTGCTTTTCTTTTTTTCTTTTTTTAAAAACCCTACATTATTTTGTCAAAGTTCCATATCTTGCGAAAAAGAAATGACCCAGAAAAGGGTTAGTACAAAAACAAAAATAAAGAAAAACATATTGAGCACAATCATTATTGAAGAAGTCTACTGATTAGCATTTCATGACAAAGTGGACATGTGCAATCTGGAAACCAAAATTGACAGGTTATATAAAACAAGAAGCCCATCCACTAGCTACATCCCACCCAACAGAGCATGCATATGAACATTAATGAATTTAAGATGCATATTACAAATAGCTATTTCTAAGGAAAGGAGGAGGAGAGAGGGGGGGGGGGGGGGTGGAATGTGTAAAAACCTGCCAATGGTAAGCAGTTAACATCGCTGGTGTAAATTGTTCCTCCATAAATCTCCCATGAAAAAGCTCCTCTATGAAATCTGCCTGGATCCAAAAGGAAGACAATTGGTCTATAACATGAATTAAGACAAGGGACCTTCCACCCAAAAAAAAAAAAAAAAAAAAAAAAAAAAAAACTCATGAAATGTGAAAGGGTAATAATAATCACCAGTGGGAAGGCAGTTGCTCTTTAGCAAAAGATGAAAATGAAAGCACCTCTACAAAATGAAACTCTATGATGATGACATGTGAAAGAATGAATTCTCCCTAGAAGGGTTGTTCATAACCCCATAAATCAGGGCCGCAAAGTTTAGGTATGGTCCTATTGCTATTCCACTTTTCAGTTGAGAGGCTAGGTTTTCAAACCATGATGTAGTTGACTTCACCTGTAAAGGTGAATCAAGTCCTATCTTGGCAGGTCATAATTTTATGACATGCAAACAACACCAGAGAAATCCAACACAAACAAACAAAGAACACAGGGACTAAATAACAAACCATTGAAGATGAGCTCCTTGACCCATATCGTTCTAGACACCAGTAAGCACGGGACGCCTCCAGAACCTCTACAGAGAGCACAGCCCCAGCAATGGCACCAAGTCCAGCTCCACGGAGGATGCCACTATCAGAAGCCTTACCTGCTAGAGCACCAGCAATAGCTCCTGTGAAAGCTCCAGCTACATAAAGATAAATTCAGTAGATACAGTCAGATAAAACTATAAGAAACAAAGTTTTTTTTTTTTTTTTTTTTTTTTTTTTTTTTTTTTGGGGTGGGGGGGTGTGGTTTGTTGAGTGGGGGAAGGAAGTATAGGATTCCTATCCAAAAGTGAGAAGGATTAATTTGCTTAATAAGATGCATTNGCCAAGACACCCAAAAAGAGATTATATTCTACAGAGTACGCAAATTGCAATATGAAGTCTAAGCACCACCTCAAAGAAATCCCGGAAAGTATAGAGCATATTGTTAACAAATTATTTATCAACCGCAGAGTATGCTAATTGCAATGCAATGCATGAAGAAATGTGATGACACCTTAATTCTTTATCAAAATGTCCTGACATGAAGAGTGAGAATAATATACATGAGGGAAGAATATACAGCTTGATTTGTTTCACCAAATATTGAGACAATGATTATAGAATAGTTGCTTAGGGGATGCAAAGATTAAGAACATTAAAACAATATAATGAAGAGTATAAATGGTATAACACAAATAAGGTGCCAGATAACAACCCTCTTACCAATAATGTCAAATCAAAAATAAAACCAATTAATTTTTATGAAAAAGGAGACTCTGCTTTTCTTTTTTTTTTTTTTAAAAACCCTACATTATTTTGTCAAAGTTCCATATCTTGCGAAAAAGAAATGACCCAGAAAAGGGTTAGTACAAAAACAAAAATAAAGAAAAACATATTGAGCACAATCATTATTGAAGAAGTCTACTGATTAGCATTTCATGACAAAGTGGACATGTGCAATCTGGAAACCAAAATTGACAGGTTATATAAAACAAGAAGCCCATCCACTAGCTACATCCCACCCAACAGAGCATGCATATGAACATTAATGAATTTAAGATGCATATTACAAATAGCTATTTCTAAGGAAAGGAGGAGGAGAGAGGGGGGGGGGGGGGTGGAATGTGTAAAAACCTGCCAATGGTAAGCAGTTAACATCGCTGGTGTAAATTGTTCCTCCATAAATCTCCCATGAAAAAGCTCCTCTATGAAATCTGCCTGGATCCAAAAGGAAGACAATTGGTCTATAACATGAATTAAGACAAGGGACCTTCCACCCAAAAAAAAAAAAAAAAAAAACTCATGAAATGTGAAAGGGGTAATAATAAGAATATATGTTTCACCAGTGGGAAGGCAGTTGCTCTTTAGCAAAAGATGAAAATGAAAGCACCTCTACAAAATGAAACTCTATGATGATGACATGTGAAAGAATGAATTCTCCCTAGAAGGGTTGTTCATAACCCCATAAATCAGGGCCGCAAAGTTTAGGTATGGTCCTATTGCTATTCCACTTTTCAGTTGAGAGGCTAGGTTTTCAAACCATGATGTAGTTGACTTCACCTGTAAAGGTGAATCAAGTCCTATCTTGGCAGGTCATAATTTTATGACATGCAAACAACACCAGAGAAATCCAACACAAACAAACAAAGAACACAGGGACTAAATAACAAACCATTGAAGATGAGCTCCTTGACCCATATCGTTCTAGACACCAGTAAGCACGGGACGCCTCCAGAACCTCTACAGAGAGCACAGCCCCAGCAATGGCACCAAGTCCAGCTCCACGGAGGATGCCACTATCAGAAGCCTTACCTGCTAGAGCACCAGCAATAGCTCCTGTGAAAGCTCCAGCTACATAAAGATAAATTCAGTAGATACAGTCAGATAAAACTATAAGAAACAACATACCTCATAAACTAGGAAAAAAATTGATAGCAATCAGCTAGTTGTGAGGCATAAGGATTATATACATATTAATTCTTGATTAAACATAGAGAATTGAACAAGAAAAAATTTCAATCTGGTTGCTTATAGAGTATTCTCCATATTTAAAACCAAAAAAGAAAAGAAGGAAATAAATTTAGCCAGCAATAACATCAATGTTCACCTGTGCATAGCAGTACTATTAAAATAAAATAAAATAAAATAAAAAAACCAAACCAAACCCACATGCTCATTTAGAATTTGAACAAAAACACTGAATTCTTTTTTTTTTTTCTTTTTTTTTTTTTAAGGTAATCAGAGAACTATTATTAATGAAAAAATAAGGAAGAGTACAAGTTGTTCATGATGATGAACAACAAGAAAATGATAAAACAAACAGCAAAAAAGAGGGAAATCGGGAAACTAATCTAAGAGAAAACATAAACTCAAAGAGAGAAGAATAATCAGTAAAACCCCAACAACGAAACCACCCAAAAAGACTACACTGGCATAAAACCTTTAGCTCATCGAATGTCTTCTCAATGTCCTCAAAGGAATGACAAAACATTGAATTCTAAATAGCTCAATTCACTCCAAATCAAATCATTTCACAACAATCTATAACAAACCCTTCTAAATAGCTCAATTCACTCCAAAAACAACCAAAACCATAAGCTCATCTGACAACTTTTGACGATCAATACTTTGTTGTGCTTGAAAGCTCCAGAGAGTACCCAAAAGATTTCATGTTGATAAGCAAGTGCTTGAGAACCGTATAAATCTCAGACCTTAAAGGATGATCCTCATCTGCAGCAACAAATTCATTTATTTCAGTTCCCACCTCAATTAAGCTGCAACCAGGAGACCTCTGCCTCTTTATATGATGTCTGACAACAATTTTCTGATCCCACATGCCTTTAGAAGCATAGATATTGGACATGGCAACATAATCACCAGCATAGCCAGGATCCAACTCAAGCAGTCTGACCTGAACTTCTGTAGCAACCTCAATATTTCCTTTGAGGGTACATGCACCCAATAGAGTTCGCCAAACCACTGCATTTGGCTTAAATGGCATCTCTAAAATAAATTCATATGCTTCATTTAGGAGTCCAGCTCGGCAGAAAAGATCCACCATGCAACCAAAATGAGACTCTCTAGGCTTTAAACCATAATCCTCACTCATACTTTTGAAATGTTGTTTCCCTTCCTCCACTATCCCTGCATGGCTACAAGCCATTAGAACTCCAATAAATGTAACATCATTTGGGACAATTAAAGAACTACCACAATCACCATGCCCCTTGTGCTTCCTACTGTTCTTGTTTATTCCTCTCATTTTTGAAAAAAGTTTAAGAGCTTCTTCTGCTTGTCCATGGAGCGCATGCCCCACAATCATGGATGTCCAAGTTGTGACATCCTTCTTTTTCATGCTATCAAACAATCTCCTGGCAGCCACTATGTCCCCACATTTTGCATACATGTTAATGAGAGAATTGTTCAGGGATAAATCTATATGAAGCCCTTCTTTACAACGAATGTAAGCATGAATCCACTCTCCCATCTCCAATGCCCCAATATCTGCACAGGCAGAAAGCGCAACAGTCAACATGACATTATCAGGCTCCAGATTGTCCATCTGCATCTGCCAGACCAGCTTGAGAGCTTTTTGAGGGTTTTGGTTGTCAACATAGGCAGAAATCAAGGCCGTCCAGCAAACTATATTTTTACAGGTTATTTCATCAAACACACAATGTGCATCAAAAAGATTCCCTCTTGCTGAATACATATTTATCAGAGAAGTTTGGAGGTAAATGATGGGCTCAAACCCAAATTTTATGATGAGGGTGTGCAATTGTTTTCCTCCGGTGGCAGAATGCTTCTGGGTGCAAGCTTTGAGGACAAATAAGAAAGAAAAGCTATCAATTGTAGAAGGGCTTTTTCTCATTAGCTCTCTAAAGAACATCAGGGCCTCTGTGATGCAATTGGAGTTAAGGTACTTTTTAAGGGCTTGGTTTGCTTTTGGTGGCTTGAGATAGGTATGAAGTTGAACTTTAGGATGACAAATTATTGCAAATAATTTGGTCACCCTTGTTTGGACCAATGGGAACCTTTTCATATATCTCATGATATGTGTCATAATATCAAAAACTTGGGTGCATTTCCTGAGATAAGGAAGTTGAACTGTAAGCAATGACTGTGCTTGATTGACACAATCTTATATCAAATTCATTCCAATACCTATGCTGGCAATCAAAAGGTCAAGCCACATCCCCTTTGACAGGCAAGGTGATTGACAAGCCACACCAGTCTTCTATTTTATTATCAACCCAATATTTAAAAGCTATATGAATTAAAAATGAAACTTTTCCCCCCCTAAAAGTTTAATATTTTGGATTTGGACCCCTAACGTTACATGGTGTTTTGATTCGAGCCTTTCCGTCCTTGACCGATACTGATGCTTCCGTTAAATGCCACCTAAACCTGCCATGTATGCTAGTTGGGCCAATTAAAACATACCGTGTCAATTAAATTGCATAAAAGAACTTTAAAAAAATTTTAAAAAAATTCTCTAAGATCCAAAAAATTACACCCACTAAAAATAAAATAAAATAATTTTTCATTCCCACCATTTTCTCGACATCCAAACAAAAAACCCTAAACATCACTGCAAACACAATCAGTATTCAAGAAATCCAACAGTAAGAAATCCAACACAAACAAAAACCCAACATAAACACAATCACTACAAACAGTAAGAAATCCAACCAGAAACAAGTAGAAAATCAAGCTATGTATAACCAAACAATCACCACAATCGTTACATTTTTTCTTTAAAGTTTCTTGGGAACCAAATGGAGCTTAAGATTCCAAAACGGCAAAACCAAAACAATGTATTACCAAACACTCAAATTAAATATACAAAAATTATGAGAAGTTTGAGGTTGAGATTTATAGGGAAAAAAATTCAGAGGGAGAGAGAGAGAGAGACCTAATGCCATTTCAACCACCACATGCGGTGATTCAACCCCAAAGATAGCAACCAAACCAAATTACCCAACCCCCCAAAAAAAAATCATGATATCACCCAATGCACATTTAAACCAATGCAGAAAATCTCAAACCAAGTTACCCTATCGAGGTGTGGGTATAGGGGTTGAGAAACTGATTTGACAAAACTAGGTATAGGGGTGTCCTCAAGTCGTGTTGGCTTGAGGCTCAACCTGTCACTCAACCCAACCATGTGGGGAGGAAGAACCCATTGCCGAACGAGGAGAAATGACAACTCAACTGATAGAAAGTCCATGGGTGTAGGTCAGATGTGGTTGAAACTGACAATAGACGAAGACAATGGGTGACGAAGGCACAAATCTGGCAAAGAATCTCTAGATCTCCACTCAATCTGCACAGATATCTCTAGATCACTACCAGATATAGGCAGAGATCTCTTGCATTCCCTTTCGCCAAAATTGGTGGATTTTTAAATTCCTCACAGAACGGGTGTCAAATTCCAGTGTGGAAAACCCCCCACTCCACCCAACAGACTTGGGTTTCAAAGCATTTACTCGCCGCCAACCACCAGAGTCAGTTGAAACCAGCGAAAGCTCGTTGGGTCAGTCCAAGTCAAGTAGGTGAGTCGAATTTTTCTTTTGTTTGGACAGTCCTAGCCAGGTATTTGTCAACTCAAAAGATTCATAATTGTTGATCTATACTTTTGACTGTTCAATTATTATTTCTTAGACTATATATTCTCATTATACTGGAACAATCCCATTTCGCAACAAAAATTAAATGTCTAACATACATATGAATGAAAAATAGTTCAAAGAGCATTTATTCCATTGTAAATTCCGAATTCTCAAATTGCCTCATTTGAATCATAAAATCCAATTCATTTGCTAGTATTACACCAACTACTGTGCAGTAACAATACATTGAATTGATGTTTGAAAGAGGAGAAATAAAACTTTTCAATGGGTTTAACTCAGCATAACCCAGAGGATATATCACAATTCCATGCAAGCCAAATCAATCTAGCATGTTCTCTTTACACAATGATTTGGAGCTCTTCAAATATAATTGATCCACTTGGAGTTGGGATTTAGATCCTCAATGAAACATCCAAGTACGTGCACAACTCCTCGAGGTTGAAGAACCGTCAACAAGACAATCATAGACATGCTCAACCAATGCCATAATTTCTATTCCCACATTATATAGAAACAATTGCAATGAAATGTCAACATCACTTATTGTTTTACAAGTTGCAAAAGGGAGAGATGAGTTGTTGTGCATCCTCTCATCAGCCTTGCCAATTAGGAGTCCTTCAGAGAATATCAATCATCTTGCTAAGGAGATCACTACCCACAACTTGATATGTTGTCCTTGTTCATAATTGGTGCTTCCTCTGACCAAGAACAATCATGGCATAGGTCCTAATTCAAACACCAAATTCAAGTAAATCCTCAGAACACCTTTGAGCCGATTTTAGGTAGTCATTTGCTTGATAACCCTTTGCCAAAACTTGGTATATGACTGCATTTGGAATGATACCCATCTTAAGCGTATCTGCATGCAACATCATCACATCAAGCACATGTTTGGCTTGGAAATGCCCCTGTAACATGATGATGTAAGTGAAGGCATCTGGTCTCAAACCATAGCATCTCATATCTGAGAAAATCTTAGCAGCCTTGAAAATTTTTCCATCACTACACAAACCTTGAATTATAGTTGTATACGTCACATAATTTGGGGAACAAAAGCTTCTATCTGTTCTATTGATTTCATCTCTAATGGAACCAACTCCAGATATATCCAAGAATAGTTTAATCGCATCAGAAACCCTTCCATCTTTATAGAGTCCATCAATCAAACAACTAATTGTGAATACATTGGGGGATAGACCTGCCTCTTGCATCTCTTTGTGCAACCGAAGAGCCTCCTTCATGTTACCAATTTTACTATGTCCATCGATCAAAGCTGTGTAAGCAACAACATCTGGCACAATACTTTTAATTACCATTTCCGAGTACAATGCAATGGCAGCCTCCATGTCTCCCCTCTTGCAATAACCATCAATTAGTGTAGAGAAAGTGATGACATTGGGTTCTATACCCTTTTCAGTCATTTGAGAACACACTTCCAAAGCCTTCTCCATATTTCTTTCTTTACAATACCCATCAATTAGTGAGTTGTATGTCACAGAATTAGCGAGGACTCCCTTTGTTGTCATACTGTGAAAAAGATCATCTGCTTCTTCCACTCTACCCAAACTACAGAGACCCTTAATAAGTATACTGTAAGTGAAGACATCTGGTGAAATTTCAAGCTTTCCCATTTCTAATTGCAAATTCATTGCTTCAGACAAGTTCCCCACCTTACAATGGCCATCAATCAAACAATTATACACATAAACATTAGGAATAACACCAAACTTAGCCATGAATACAAAATAATTCTTGGCAGTCATCAGTTCACCCAATTTACAAAGTGCATCTATTAGGATACCAAATGTAACAATATTTGGCCACAAGCTATCACCAAGCATGTCCTGATACAAGTTGAGAGCTCTTTTAACATTGGCCATTTTGCAATAACCATCCATGAGAATGTTGTAGGTGTACAAATTAGGGAGCATGCCAGATTCCCGCATCAACTTAAAGACACTTTCTGCTTCAGCCATTTCACTCACACTGCAAAGGCCACGTATAAGAGTTGTGTATACCACAACTGTAGGTTGGATACCCTTCTTAACCATTTCATCAAATAACTTGCGTGCCTTTGAGATATCACCTTGACCACAACACCCATTAATCAATATACCATACGTGACTACATTAGAAGCCAACCCACAAGACACCATGTCCCCATAAATTTCCCACATAGACTCAAACCTTCCAGCTTTAACCAACCCATCCAAGAGCGCATTACATGTTGGCACTGCAGGCAAAACTCCAATCTTCTTATACACCCATAGGGCTTCCTCCACAAGACCCATTTCAAAAAACGCAACAATTAACACTCTAAACACATTGGGAGTGTATTTAGAGCTTTCTAACCCATTAAGTTCAGTGAAAACAAAATGACAGATCCAGTAAGGCTTGTGAGACTTCTGAAGCTTCTGGACAAGGTCTTTTATCAAGCACCTTGCCTTGGTGTACAATTTGGCCCCAGTTAGGACATGAACAATAGCAGAATAAGGTTGAGGATTCTTGGCCGGGTTTATTTGTTTCGAGACAGCATTGAAGCACCCAAGTGCTTCCTCAGGGGTTCTGCAACTAAGAATAGTGTTTGTGAGATTACAAGGAGACAAAGATATTTGCAAAGACGACGACGACGACGACAAAGACAACGAAGAAGAAGAAGAAGACAGTGATGAACAGAATGTTCTTGAAACGGCTCTTCGAAGAAATTGCATCGACATTGCTTAGTTGAGAGGGGGCTCGTCCATCTATTTGCTACTTGAAGTCTTCTTGTTACTACATTTCTTCCTCAAGCTCTCAATGTTGTACCGTAGCTTTTTATCAAGCACTGTACATGCAGCACTCTCCATTAGTAAAACGTAGAATATCTATTTATTTTTGGATAAATTATATCAGTTATCCGAAACGCGTGGAAAGTTCTTCATAGGAGAACTTCACTTAAGATTAGTTGCACTCGCAGAGCATACTGTACAACAATCCTCACTGTTAATCAAACTCTTACGGGGCAATAAGCACAAGGAAACAAAAATTTTCACAATCTTTTCCACAACTGTTAATGTGGCATGTTGCAATTGATGCTAATAATTGTAACAGTGGTAAGTATATGCTAAAGTAAGCAGAGAATTCCAATCAGCTAGTTGCGCGGCATAAGCACTGAATTGATATTAATTCTTGATTACACAGACTACTCTCCAAATTCACATTCACCTATGCATAGCAGTACTATTTAAAAATAAAAAATAAAAAACCCAAACCCACATGCACACTTAGAAATTGAACAAGACCCAGAATTGTAAATAGCTGAAATCCACGCCAAATCAAGTAAATTTCATCTGAAAATCAAAATTACATACCAAGAGCGAAGAGGCCGGTAAGAGCTCCGGAAATGGTGCAGACGAGCCAACGGGCTACAAAATGAGAAGGCCTGCTAACGCCATCAAATTCAAACCCCACATCCTCCATAAAAACGCAGACTACTACGAGAGCTGTGACCGCCGAGATTTAAATTCATTCATATATAAATAGATATAGATATATATATATATATACAGAGAGAAAAGAATTGGGAAATGAAAGCGTAGGTTTTGGAATTTTGTTGAAAGGATAAGAAAGAAATAAAGGGCCTAGATTTTGGGGGAAATCGAACTAGAGAGAAGCTTGGATTTCAGGGGCCAGACGTTCGTGGTCCGTGGATAAGGCATAAAGTGACAATTTTGGGATTTTTATTTTTTTTTATTTTTTAATTTAGTTTGGTAGAGATGGTTTTAAAAACTGGTACGGTAAAAGAACCGGAAAAAGGGCTAAATACCGGTTTTATGGTCGGATCGGGGTTTTATCTGCATGCAACATCATCACATCAAGCACATGTTTGGCTTGGAAATGCCCCTGTAACATGATGATGTAAGTGAAGGCATCTGGTCTCAAACCATAGCATCTCATATCTGAGAAAATCTTAGCAGCCTTGAAAATTTTTCCATCACTACACAAACCTTGAATTATAGTTGTATACGTCACATAATTTGGGGAACAAAAGCTTCTATCTGTTCTATTGATTTCATCTCTAATGGAACCAACTCCAGATATATCCAAGAATAGTTTAATCGCATCAGAAACCCTTCCATCTTTATAGAGTCCATCAATCAAACAACTAATTGTGAATACATTGGGGGATAGACCTGCCTCTTGCATCTCTTTGTGCAACCGAAGAGCCTCCTTCATGTTACCAATTTTACTATGTCCATCGATCAAAGCTGTGTAAGCAACAACATCTGGCACAATACTTTTAATTACCATTTCCGAGTACAATGCAATGGCAGCCTCCATGTCTCCCCTCTTGCAATAACCATCAATTAGTGTAGAGAAAGTGATGACATTGGGTTCTATACCCTTTTCAGTCATTTGAGAACACACTTCCAAAGCCTTCTCCATATTTCTTTCTTTACAATACCCATCAATTAGTGAGTTGTATGTCACAGAATTAGCAAGGACTCCCTTTGTTGTCATACTGTGAAAAAGATCATCTGCTTCTTCCACTCTACCCAAACTACAGAGACCCTTAATAAGTATACTGTAAGTGAAGACATCTGGTGAAATTTCAAGCTTTCCCATTTCTAATTGCAAATTCATTGCTTCAGACAAGTTCCCCACCTTACAATGGCCATCAATCAAACAATTATACACATAAACATTAGGAATAACACCAAACTTAGCCATGAATACAAAATAATTCTTGGCAGTCATCAGTTCACCCAATTTACAAAGTGCATCTATTAGGATACCAAATGTAACAATATTTGGCCACAAGCTATCACCAAGCATGTCCTGATACAAGTTGAGAGCTCTTTTAACATTGGCCATTTTGCAATAACCATCCATGAGAATGTTGTAGGTGTACAAATTAGGGAGCATGCCAGATTCCCGCATCAACTTAAAGACACTTTCTGCTTCAGCCATTTCACTCACACTGCAAAGGCCACGTATAAGAGTTGTGTATACCACAACTGTAGGTTGGATACCCTTCTTAACCATTTCATCAAATAACTTGCGTGCCTTTGAGATATCACCTTGACCACAACACCCATTAATCAATATACCATACGTGACTACATTAGAAGCCAACCCACAAGACACCATGTCCCCATAAATTTCCCACATAGACTCAAACCTTCCAGCTTTAACCAACCCATCCAAGAGCGCATTACATGTTGGCACTGCAGGCAAAACTCCAATCTTCTTATACACCCATAGGGCTTCCTCCACAAGACCCATTTCAAAAAACGCAAAAATTAACACTCTAAACACATTGGGAGTGTATTTAGAGCTTTCTAACCCATTAAGTTCAGTGAAAACAAAATGACAGATCCAGTAAGGCTTGTGAGACTTCTGAAGCTTCTGGACAAGGTCTTTTATCAAGCACCTTGCCTTGGTGTACAATTTGGCCCCAGTTAGGACATGAACAATAGCAGAATAAGGTTGAGGATTCTTGGCCGGGTTTATTTGTTTCGAGACAGCATTGAAGCACCCAAGTGCTTCCTCAGGGGTTCTGCAACTAAGAATAGTGTTTGTGAGATTACAAGGAGACAAAGATATTTGCAAAGACGACGACGACGACGACAAAGACAACGAAGAAGAAGAAGAAGACAGTGATGAACAGAATGTTCTTGAAACGGCTCTTCGAAGAAATTGCATCGACATTGCTTAGTTGAGAGGGGGCTCGTCCATCTATTTGCTACTTGAAGTCTTCTTGTTACTACATTTCTTCCTCAAGCTCTCAATGTTGTACCGTAGCTTTTTATCAAGCACTGTACATGCAGCACTCTCCATTAGTAAAACGTAGAATATCTATTTATTTTTGGATAAATTATATCAGTTATCCGAAACGCGTGGAAAGTTCTTCATAGGAGAACTTCACTTAAGATTAGTTGCACTCGCAGAGCATACTGTACAACAATCCTCACTGTTAATCAAACTCTTACGGGGCAATAAGCACAAGGAAACAAAAATTTTCACAATCTTTTCCACAACTGTTAATGTGGCATGTTGCAATTGATGCTAATAATTGTAACAGTGGTAAGTATATGCTAAAGTAAGCAGAGAATTCCAATCAGCTAGTTGCGCGGCATAAGCACTGAATTGATATTAATTCTTGATTACACAGACTACTCTCCAAATTCACATTCACCTATGCATAGCAGTACTATTTAAAAATAAAAAATAAAAAACCCAAACCCACATGCACACTTAGAAATTGAACAAGACCCAGAATTGTAAATAGCTGAAATCCACGCCAAATCAAGTAAATTTCATCTGAAAATCAAAATTACATACCAAGAGCGAAGAGGCCGGTAAGAGCTCCGGAAATGGTGCAGACGAGCCAACGGGCTACAAAATGAGAAGGCCTGCTAACGCCATCAAATTCAAACCCCACATCCTCCATAAAAACGCAGACTACTACGAGAGCTGTGACCGCCGAGATTTAAATTCATTCATATATAAATAGATATAGATATATATATATATATACAGAGAGAAAAGAATTGGGAAATGAAAGCGTAGGTTTTGGAATTTTGTTGAAAGGATAAGAAAGAAATAAAGGGCCTAGATTTTGGGGGAAATCGAACTAGAGAGAAGCTTGGATTTCAGGGGCCAGACGTTCGTGGTCCGTGGATAAGGCATAAAGTGACAATTTTGGGATTTTTATTTTTTTTTATTTTTTAATTTAGTTTGGTAGAGATGGTTTTAAAAACTGGTACGGTAAAAGAACCGGAAAAAGGGCTAAATACCGGTTTTATGGTCGGATCGGGGTTTGATCGATAGTCGAACCGATGACATCATAAATAATTTAATTATTATTTATTTAAATTATATAAATAATTAATAATTTTTTAATATACTAAAAGTCTAAAACTAACAAACCTATAATAACAAATATGTTTCCTTTAAAAAAATACAAGAATATAAGTATATAATATAACATCTTTTTATATAATTTGACTTAATAACTTTGATTACTGATTTTTGCATCAAATTGCAAAGAAACACCTTTTTTTTTTTTTGCAGTAATAATTTATTGACAAAAGCCAATGGATTGGTCACAACATAGCACTCAGCAATAGATGGTCCATAACTTGCTTTAGAAACATCACCTGTAATAAAATATTTCATTACTTATTAAAGCAAAAAAACCTAAGCAATCTCAAGAGGGCTCAAATCAATAAGTAATAACATTACAAAATAATCATCCTGAAATTCTAATAAACTTTCAACAAAACCAAATAAATAAGTTCATTAGTTATTACATTTACATCCAAATGAAAATAACAAATAAGTTCATTACAACCAACAACTAAGTTTTAAAGTTTCAAACAAACAACAACTAAGTTTC
This sequence comes from Quercus suber, assembly GCF_002906115.3. NCBI lineage: Eukaryota > Viridiplantae > Streptophyta > Magnoliopsida > Fagales > Fagaceae > Quercus > Quercus suber. Next base: position 818,213 of record NW_027069489.1, on the reverse strand, counting down.
AAAGTTTCAAACAAACACCTAGTTTTAAAACCCAAGCCTCATTTGTTATGAAGACAATCGAAATCAATATCATCATGTGAACCAAATGCTCCACCACTAGCATCATAATCATCATCCTCATCCTCATCTTCTTCATCTTCAACATGAATAGGCTGATTTTTATCTCTAAATCCGGGAGGAGCATCATCTTCATCACCAAATGATTCCAAATTGATGTCATCATCATCCTCAATCACTTCATTGTCCATATCTATACAAATTCCAAAACCAAAGAACAATAAATGAAATAACAATTCTCATAATCATTTCTCATAAATCATAAATAGTCTAATTAAAATATGCAACTAGGCAAAGAATTGTTATAAGCTAACCTCTTTGTACATGGCTAGAAGACCCTTCTTCAATTAGATAGGCTCCCTCTTCATATAATGCATTCTCTATCTCCTCATGATCCAGAAATGGAGGTTCCTCATCTTCCACTACCAAAATTCAGTTTTATCGATACTTGCATAATCAATAGGATCAAAATTGAACTTCTTCCTTTTGACTCTATCATAAGATGAACATAATGAATAATTTAATTAGTAACCAAATCACTTATATTTCACAATCACAAAGAACCCACTTGACCAAATCAGTGAATCACTCATATTTTCCCACAAAAACATTGAAACAAAGAGATTATATAATATATACCTTTCTTTCAATCGGTAGTTATAATGAACAAACACAAGATCATTAAGTCGTTGATGCTCCAATCTATTTCTTCTTTTGGTATGTATTTGTTCAAAAGCACTCCAATTC
>NW_027069489.1:709621-817072 GCF_002906115.3 Quercus suber | reverse complement strand
AATCAATTGGACTTCTCTTTTTGCATCTCTCAACAAAGGCACTCGAAGGGCATGATAATTTGGGCCTCTATATCCAGGACCATAAGAAGCTACAGCATTGAACATAGGTTGATAATAACTAGAATTCACAACATTAATTGGAATGCAAGCATCATACATCCATCTTGCTACAGCCATATCAACCCTCCACTTCTTTTCTTTGCCAGCAAGCACACTTTTAATAGAAGGTTGAGCTCCCGGTGTTGTTCTAGGAGCGAAGTAATTATCAATGTCACCAACCTTTCTCTTGCCAAGATTGGATCTTGGTGGAAAATTACTAGGACCACTTCTATTTCCCCTACCTAACCCCCTACCTCTAGGTGGAAAACTTCTAGGAGTAATTTCTTGGACATCTTCAAATTCTGGTGAGTCCTCTAATGGCGAATAATTAGATGCTTCTTGATCCCTTTTTGTTTGTTCTTTAGATTTTGAAATTTCCTTCAAATTCTCAACCATTTGAAACCTAACATCATAAGGTACACCCATACATGCAGCCACATCTCCTTTAATTCCAGCTAGATGTCTTTTCATTCTATTAATGCCCCCTCCTTTATAACTTTTCCCACAATGTATACATCTATAACTGCTTTTTCCGTCTTTCACTACTTCAGTTACATGATCCCATGCGGGATCACATTTCGCTCTCACAGATGAAGAATTAGTATTAGACCCGGTTGTAGAAGCATGTTCATTAGATGGTACAGAGGCGGACTCCATTTTACTCAACAATTTCAGACTGGCAGCAACCATTTTATCAACAAATAAATTCATCAGCACAACATACACAATCAATAGTATAAATTGTATAATTCTTTGTAAACTATATTTCACAAACAATAATACTCTGTAAATCAAATTCACAACATATACAAAATCAGAAATAAACTAAAATGCTATTGTAAACTAATAATTGAAGTTACCACTTACCAGTGAGGTCACGGAAGGAGAACCTGAGTTGAAGCCGACAACATGAATTGAGAATCTGAGATGAAGCCGAGAGAAATGAAAAAAAAAAAAAAAAAACAGAACAGAGAAAATGATCAAAAACAAAATCAAAATCAAGTAATCATCATAATCATTAAAAAAAAAAAAAGAATATTAATTATTAGCTTATTACTTGATGAAGCCGAGAGAAATGAAAAAAAAAAAAAAAAAAGAGAACCGAGAAAATGAAAAAAAAAAAAAAAAGATCATTACCCAAGCAGAGAACACAGAGAGCAGAGAGCAGAGAACGCGGCAAGACCAAGTGACCAACCAAGCAGAGAGCTGGGAATTGTAAACAAAACTCACTAAATACATTCATTTCAACAAAAACAATTACTATGACACAAATCAAACCAATAATCATCACAACACCCCAAATGAAATTACCTCTATTTATAACCTCAACATCAACAAATAGTCAAATATCCTCAACATCTAATCAAAACACAAGCCAAATCAGTACAAATATCCCAAAAGTTAAATGTGGGTTTAAAAAATTGTATAAGAAATTAAGAATAAAAAAAAGAAACTAAGTAACAAACCAAATGAGAAAGGAGCTCTTGAGATTAAAACCCAGGTGCGGCAGAGCTTGAGAGATGCAGTGAGAGCGTGCGGCAGAGCTTGAGAGATGCAGTGAGGCAGAGCTTGAGGGCGGCAGAGCTTGAGTGAGGCAGAGGCGCAGAGCCCAAAGGCCAAAACCCAGGTGCATGAGCTTGAGTGAGCTCACTTTGTTTTCGAAAGGAAAAAAGAAAAAAAAAAACTCAGCTTGCTGAGGCAGAGTGTGCGCGTAACTGCGTGAGGCAGAGAGAGCCTTGAGGTGAGCGAACAAACAGTCTTGAGGCAGTGAAGACCGAGCTTGAGGCAGCGAAGAGCGAGCTTCACTTTCGGCGAGGCAGATCGCAGTCGCAGAGCGAGATGAGCGAGTCTGACTCAGGCTGAGCGAGATGAGCTTCACTTTCGGCGAGGCAGATCGCAGCGATGAGCGAGTCTGAGCGAGATGAGCGAGACTGTCTGAGAGCTTGAGGTGAGGTGAGTGAGATGAGACTTGAGAGTTAAGAGTGTCTGAGGGTGTGGGTGGGCTTTCGGCTTAGGGAGTTAGAGTCTTAGAGATTTAGGGTTAGTTTTTAGGATTTTAGAGGACCAAAACGGCAGAGTTTTGCCGAAAAAGACAAAAAATTTCCAACCGGTTATAAACCGGTTCAACCTCCGGTTTTTCCAGTTGAATATCCGGTTTTTACTGTTTAGCGATTTTTTAATTATTTTCGGTTTTTTATCATAACCGGACCGGATTTAAGGCCGGTTCCCGATTGAACCGGTCGGACCGGCCGGTCCGGTCCGGTTTTTAAAACTATGGGTAGAGTTTAAAAAAAAAAAAAAAAACTCTAAAAAAAAAAAAAAAGTTTCCCTTTAAAGTTTCCCTTTACCGGCACCACTTCCTTCCTTCCTTTTTTTTTTTTTTTTTTTTTTTTAATGGTTGAAAGGCTAATTCATTAACAAAAGAAACTAACCGGCCTCTAAAACAGAGGAAACAACCCGGTCATACAAAGTTCCAGCCGCATCAAGGCTGAGAAGAAGAGCTACATCAGAAGGAGGATCAAGAAATATAGAGAAATTCTGACTAAGAGAAACACCCCATCTAGCAAGGGCATCCGCACATTTATTCCCCTCCCTATAACAGTGCTGAATCCTGACTGTGGGGATATTCCTAAGACTATTCCTACAGTCTGACACCAAAATATCTAAAGCATTAGGATTGTTCAACTCCTTCTTCAAAAGATCAATAACAATCTTGGAATCGAGTTCAATCACCACCGCTTGAAGCTTGAGAGCAATACATAATCTGATGCCATCTCTTAGCGCCCAAAGCTCAGCAGCTACACTAGTTGTGGTCCCAATTGAAAAGGCAAAACCCTTCACCCAATCACCCTTCTCATTCCTAATGAGGCCTTCACTACCAGCCAAACCGGGATTGCCAAGAGAGGATCCGTCTGTATTCAGCTTAAACTAACTTGGAGGAGGAAATAGCCAACGAACCTGGATTCTCTGCTTAGCACGGCTCTGCTTGTCATTAATACCCAAATAAAGAAATTCAGTTGCTTTGGGCACTGTCTTGGCCTTCAGAATCAGATGGTTATGAGCTTTATCAAAAACAACATTGTTTCGATGAAGCCAAAGACTCCAGAGCGCAAAAGGAAATAGAATGCTCCATTCAATGCTAGAACCTGTACTGGACTTTGAGCTTTGGCAATTCAATTTCAACCAATTCACCAAATTTGCACCATAAAACAAGCTTCTTTGTATGGGGGGATTTAAGGAGTTCCAAAAGCTTTGAGCCGTAGGACAATCTCTTAAAGTGTGAATGATAGTTTCAGCAGCATTATTACATATAGGGCAGAGAAAAGTAATATCCATACCTCGCTTAGACAAAATGGCACGGACTGGAATGCTATGGTGACAGCATTGCCAAAGGAAACACTTGATCTTCAGTAAGGACTGCACTCTCCAAACCCAATCTCCTCTAACTGATTGGTCCAACTCGCAATTGTCCTCCCAATTTGCTAGACGATAAGCCTCCTTAAACTTGAAAATACCATTTGGGGAAGAAAACCAAGACAAACGGTCACCCCCTTGGCTAGAAAAAGGAAGAGAGGTGGCCTTGATTTCAAGAAGAATATGCGCTGGGAGAACAAAAGATAATCCCTCCCAATTCCATCCTAGAAACCCAGCAATGTCTTTCAACATAAGATTTTCCTCACCTTTATTAAGGGGTCCGGAAATCAGACTTCGCAAGGTGCCAAAATTCAGCCATTTTTCAAACCAGAGAGACAGAAGACTATCCTTACCCGCAATCCATTTGGTGCCCTTAGAAAAGATGCTCTCACCTTTCTTAAGGCCGGCCCAGGTAGGGGAGCAAGATGAGAAGCCCGTTATACTCCTTTGAATTCCTACATTTCTGCGGTACTTGCTAGTCAGCACCCTCACCCACAAAGAAGACTTTTCCGCATGAAACCCCCAATTTAATTTGGCTAGCAGAGCAGTATTTTTAGGCTTGGCTGCATGAATACCTAGACCCCCTTCCTCTTTTGCTTTGTAACTTTTTCTAGCCAATGAGATGAACCTTTTTCCTATTTTCCGACGAACCCCAAATAAAGTTCCTATTCAACTTGTCTATTCCTTGCAGAATTTTTGGAGGCAACGTAACGCTTTGCATCACATAATTTGGAATGGTGGAGGTTACGGACTGAGAAAGGATAACTCTCCCTGCAAGAGATAACAGATTAGCTTTCCAACCCGCAAGCTTGTTATACGCTCCAAAATAAAGCCAAAATCTTGCTGAATTCCTTTATGTTTTAAAGGGAAACCCAGGTATTTCCCGAGGGTAGGGGTAGACCTAAATCCTAGCACTTCACAAAGGTCACCTCTCATACTATGGTCCACATTAGGAGAGAAAAACACACGGGTCTTCTCACCACTGACTTTTTGCCCGGAAAGATCACAAAAAGACTCCAAAACCTCCTTGATGGCAACACAGTTTTTCTGGTCAGCTTTGGCAAAAAGCAACAGATCATCGGCGAAGAACAAGTGCGAGAAAGCTGGCCCACCTTGAGAAGCTTTCACCGGATTCCAAAGATTCTCTTTGCACTTACCCTCAATTAGCGCCCCAAGAACTTCCAAGCATAAGATGAATAAGTAAGGCGATAAAGGATTGCCCTAACGGATTCCTCTCGAAGGTTGGAAGGCATCCAAAGTCCCCCCATTAAAAAGGATGGAAATTGAAGTCGTGGACACGCAGCCCATGATCAAGGAGATCAAATGGTGAGGAAAACGGAATAGTTTCAAGGTATCTCTAATGAAGCTCCATTCAAGGCGATCATAGGCTTTTTCCAAGTCAAGTTTGATTGCCAAATACCCTGTTTTACCTTTCTTCTTAGACATCGTGTGAATAAGCTCTTGGACGATGATGGCATTATCTACTCCCTTACTCCCTGGAACAAATGCTGTTTGGAGCGGAGAGATGAGGTCAGGCAGGAAAGGCCGGATCCTTCCAACTAAGATCTTTGTTACTATCTTGTAGGTCGTGTTACACAAACTGATTGGACGAAAGTTTGAGAGGGATTCCGGGCTTCTGCACTTGGGAATGAGAGTTATAAGAGTCTAGTTCAGATAATCCGGAACTACCCCCGAATTAAAAATGTTTCTAACCTCATGTCTCACCGAATCACCAACAACCAGCCAGAACCGGTGAAAAAATCCTGCATGGAGAGCATCCAGGCCAGGAGCTTTAAAAGGTTTGAGAGCCCAAAGACCCTCGAAAATCTCTTTATCAGTTAACGGGGCATCTAAAAGGATTAAGGCATCTTCACTGAGATGGTTGTTCCAGGCAGGAGGGTCCCATTCAGCCAAAGGAGCACTGAAGTGTTCCGAGGTGAAAAGGTCCGAGAAACCTTGTCTGATAAAATCTGCTATCTCCCTCTCCCCATTCAGCCAATTCCCCATTCTATCTTTCAAACAAAGGATGCGATTACGCTTACGGCGCACAAGAGCTGAAGTGTGGTAGAAGGAAGTATTCCTATCTCCCTCAACCAGCCACAGGATAAGAGCTTTCATAGCCCAAAATTCTTCTTCAAGTTTCGTCACTTCAGCAAATTCCAATCTTAACTTGCCTTCTAGATTAATCAGAAAAGAGTTAGGCCTGAGAGACAAACACTTTTAAACACCTTTAATTCTGGCCAAGAGCCTTCTCTTCCGATGGAAAAGGTTACCAAAATGGATTTTGTTCCAGCTGCTGGCCTTGGAAGCAAAGTTAGACACAGCTTGCTGGAAAGAAGAAGGATTTGCCCAGGCATCGCGGACCAAATCCGAAAAATTTAGGTGCGAGAGCCACATAGGCTGGAAGCAGAAAGGCCTGGGAAACCGAATCCCACCAAACTTCTCAAAGCACAATTTCACAGGGCAGTGATCTGAGTGAGCATTCCCCAAATGGTGCATCGCTGCTTCAGGGAAGGAGGCATTCCATTCAACATTCATAAAAACCCTATCAATTCTCTCTTGGACCAACTGAGAAAAGGGGCGGTGGTTGGACCAGGTAAAACGAGGCCCAGAGAACCCGATATCAATCATTTTACAGGTGTTTAGACAATCTTGGAAACGAAGAGCTCTATTAGTATTCACTGAATTGCCACCAAACTTATCCTCCCCCATGAGCACTTCATTAAAATCACCTGCTATAATCCATGGCAAAGAGTGCAGACTTGCCACAGATTCCAAATTCTCCCATAGTAAACGTCTTTCAGCATAGCGGGGATTGGCATAAATAGCAGAGAGGAGCCAGGGAGGTTTTGAAGAGGAATTAACCATCACATGGATTTCCTGCTCAGTGGAAGCTAATTCCAAAATATCAACTTTGTCAGAATCCCAAAGAATCCACAAACCTCCAAATAAACCAATTGAGTTTGCAAAAATAGCCCCGTCAAGATTAATTCTATCAGAGATCCTTCTAGCTCTTTCACCACAGACTTTAGTCTCACCAACAACCATGATAGTAGGGGAGTGCATATGAATCAAATCATTAATAGTATCACAAAAGGTGGGGTTTAGGGCCCCACGGCAATTCCAAATTAACATATTCATTGATAAAATAAATAAAGGAAACAGAAAGAACAATTAACAAGAGGGGGAGAAAACACCTCCTTTATCAAGTTGCATGGGTGCCTCTGGAACTGCACTTTCCTCAGACCAGCTATACCCATAAACCTCCATCTTTTGGCTCTGGTCAACCCATTGATCAAAACCTCCCTCACCCTCTTCCTTCCCCCCTTTTGTAGGCCTGAGGGAAGGGTCAATTCTCTTCAGAAACCCATTGGGAATCTCCATTTTCTCAGGCTTCCTACTACTGATGGCTTTCCCGTCCTCGGGAAGAATCCCATTGGAGATCTCTACAAGAGGCCGCCGCTCATGACAAGGCTGTTGCTGAGGTTGCATCTCAAGACATGTAACACCTGAGGTAGCACAGCCCATCTCGGCATCTCCTGGTGGAACCAGCGCAGCTTGATCATCAACGGAGGCCACGGAAGCTTGACCCACCTCCGTGAGAGCCTCCGAACCCGACCCACCAGCCTTGAATCCTTCGAACATCATACCCGAGCTTAGCACACTCGGATGTTGTTTCTCATCCGTCATCAGAGGCGTTATCACGGGCGGCTTACCATTTACTCTCTTCCATTCCGATGAAGTACTAGGCCGAGACGATCTCTGGTCCATTTTCTCAGCCTGATTCGGCCTGGGTTTCTGACTCCTACCTACTATTTTGTTTCTAGTAGCATGGCTCTTTGATTTGGGTAGGACTGGCTTAAGAGAAGTATTGTCACTATCAAAAAGCACCGCATCAGACATACGGTCAATAAAAGGGGGCAGAGATTTTTTGTTTTTGTCAAGGCCAGAGAAAAAAGATTCCACCGCTGGGCTTGAAGAGCGAATGGGCTTTATTGGGCTTTGGTTAGACTTACTATTTTGGGCTAGCATCTCAGTATCTTTAGTCTCTCTTTTTCCAGGTTTCCTATTTCATGAAACTAGAATCCACGGTCCGCAGTGTCTTTCGTCAAGTCCAACCTACTCCGTTGTCTTGCTCTGAGATGAATGATTCTCCATGTCGGCATCAACATGGACCTTCGCCGGCTGTTGAACTCTGTACAGACATCCCTCCGCTTTATGTCCCACTCTACCACATGAGAAACAAAGAGAGCTGAGTCCCTCATATTGCACTGGCTGCCTGATCCCACTGACCCTGATAGCCTTCACAATGGGTTCATCAAGATTCACTTGCACACAAATACGAGCAAACCTCCCCCTAACTTCCAGAGCAGTATGAGTGTCCACTATAAGAACAGGCCCTACGGCTCTACCGATGTCCCGGAGAACTGACTCTTCATAGTATTCAATGGGTAATTCTGGAAGGCGAATCCACATCGCAACTGCTGACATATTTGCCGACGACGGTTGGAAGTTGGGTTCCCATCTCCTAATGGACAAATAATGTCCAGCCACAAACCACAACCCATTCCTCAGCACTCTCGAATAATCTTTCTTCACAGAGAACCTGATGAGAAAAAAGTCGTGTCCAAGAGCGATGCAAACCATTTTGCCCTCTAATTTCCAGAGTTTTGTAAGGCTTGAAACCATAAAGTGGTAACCTACTGTTTTGCCGAAAACCTTGACAATAAGCGCATTGTTCCAGGCAGCACGAATACTGGCTTTCCTAACTCCAGATAATCTGACCGCCACCTCCCCTAGTGGTAAGTCCTTTTCATCAGCATCCGACTCCACCTCAGTGTCCATGTCGTTCTCAAAAGCAAAGGTGTGCTCATATGCACCGGTGTTAAGCCCTAATAATTTTTCTTTGTATGACCTACCTTTCCCATCCCGATTCGAGGAAGGTAGCTTTGAAGGTTCTTCATTCTGATAGCTCTCTTTTACTTTCTTTGTGCTCTGCTGCAAAACGTCATCTTCCTCCCTTGACCTAACGACGGAGTCGCTAGACATGGTAGAGAGAAAAAGTTCTTTCATACTACTTTGTTTTTTTTTAGAGTTTTAAAATATTACGTTTGCTTCTTGTACATTTCTATAATAGTACTAGATTTTTATTGTAGGCAAGAATTGAAACTAAATATATTACAAAATATTCCATAAAATATATATATATTACAAAATGACTTTTTTAAAGATAAAACTAAGATACAGTATTTTATGTGCTATTTTTTAAGTATTTTATGTGTTATTTCTTAAATTCTCCGACATGTATCTACTTAACTAAAAAAATACACTTCCATCTCAGGAGAAAAAATTCACATGACAAAATCTTAAAAAGGGAATCTAAAGAACAACATTTAAGTACTGTACTTAAATCTTGCTTTTTTTTTTTTATAATATAATAATTGACAAGAGCTTTGTGATTCAAATGATCTATTATTTGTAATGGAAATGTACCAAGTTCAAATCCCTTTCCTTCCCCTATTGTACGTACCAATCAACTCTTTTTTTTTGTTTTTTTAAGAAAAATCCTAATATGACACTATTTGCGATGTATTGGTAAACCATAAATGTAATCATGAAATTGAATTTAGATTGAATTTCAAACTACATTCTTAGGGTTAACGACATTCTGATTTTGTCCCTTAAGGTTTAATTAATTTATTTATTTTTTTTAATTTCAACTCTTAATATTCTGTAGTTTTTTAAAAGGAGTATACATTAGGTTCTTCAATTAGTTATATTTTGTTTGCAATTCTTCAATTTAAATTGGAAAGCCTAACATTAAGATTTGTCTTATATATATATATATATATATGATAGTGGTGGATTAATCTAAGAAAGTAGTGTCTTAGTCTTTAGTTAGATTAATCCACCCTTGAGACACCTAGAAAACCCCATAGATTAATAGTGTGACTCTGATAGATTGAACCTATACATTTGAGTCACCCTCTAGAGTCTAGATTAAATAATTAATAAGCCCTCCCTAAAAAAGAAAAAAAATTAGGATAATGCAGTTAACACTCTTGAGATTTGGGTTAATCCCAATCAAATTCAATTTTTTTCAAAATTAACCAACTTGATCTCTAATCACAGTGAGAAAAGAGAGAAAAATGAGTAACAATTTAGGGTCCAAATTGAGTTAATGGATAAGTTTTGAAATTTTTCTGACCTAATTGGTATTAATCTAAACTTCAATTATGTTTACTATATTTTACTCAAAAATTTAGTAAGCACACCACCCAAATATCACGATGGACCGTATGTTATGCCAAATTGAAATCAACGATTCATTTGATACTTTGATGTTGAAGTGACCTAAAATAGCCAAGCATGTAGCTCCACTGATATCTCTTATCTCATCTATATTCTCTCTCTCTCTCTCTCTCTCTCTCTCTCTCTCTCTCTCTCTCTCTATATATATATATATATATATCTAAAAGCTGAAGCGTAACATTTATTGTTATTACGCTCCTGTTGAGCCACATTAGCAGCCACATCATCTACCTATTTCTCATTTCTCTCCACTATTTCCAACCATAACTTCCCTTTTACTTTTTCATCTCTCCACTACTCTCAACCTTAATGTCATTCTTCATCTATCTCTCGCTCTTCCTTTTATTATAACTATTCTTATCCCCATTCTATTACTATAAATATGACATTCTCTCCCATTCTATACATATTTTTTCACATGAAAATGTTATCCTTCTCTCTCTCTCTCTCTCTCTCTCTCTCTCTTGTGTTTTATTTTTGTATCTCTACTTTAGATTGATGTATATATGTGTTCTTTATAATTTTACTTTGGTTTGCAATTTGGTTTTGTGTTTTTAAGTTTTTTTTTTTTTTAATGATTGTTAAGTGTTATTCTATTGCATATAAATATAGTTTACAAGAATATAATGTTATTCTATTATATATCATCGCTTGGATAATTTGGTGTTTCGCTTATGACTATATTTTTTATATTGATCTTCTTTTTTTCATTTTATTTTCTATTTCTCTCCCAAAAAATGTGATTATTCTCTCTCTCTCTCTCAATATATATATATATATGTTATTTATTCTATTTTACAACTTTACTTTAGGTTCATAAATCATTGCATTTTTTATATAATACTATTTTGGTTAATAAGATTTGGTAATGTGTTTGATTTTTTAAGTTTTTCATCACAAGTATTCTCTCTCCCTCTTGTAGCTTTTGTTTGATTTTTTTTTTTTTGACATAATACTTAGTTATTTTGGAAGTGAGATTTTGAATTTATATCAAAATACAATGTTGGCTATGAATTTGAATGTGTCTATCAACTATTAAAATTAAATTGCCCAAGATGAATATGTATAGATAATATTTTTATTTTTATTTTTCATTGATTTATTATTTAGTTATAACATTAAAATTAAATTAAATGAATATATAAAGTTAAACAGCCTAAGATGAATTTGTAAAGCTAATATATTTATATATTTAATATTGTCAAAAAAATGAAAGTAAAAAATAAATAATTAAAAGAATAATGATATAGCCAACGATATGACGGATGAGAAGGCTCAACAGGAGTATAGCAACAAAAATGCGATATGAAGATCCAGTTAAAGACAATTAAATCTTAATAAATAAAAGTGTATATAGTTAAAAAAATATTAGATCATGTTCTCTTTATGTTGTTATACAATTAATTTCTTTCATTATGATAGGTGAAGTGTTCAATTTTAGACATAAAAACTACTTTTTTCCTACATATTATTTTAAATATTAAATTTATAATATGCAGTTCCAATCTCATGTATTTATATTAGTAAACAAAACTCAATCAATAGTTCGAAACTACTCATATGATAAGAAAAATTATAAACATAATAATCTCTTTTAAGAGAATGAAAATTTTGAATAATATATTTGAAATTCAAATAGTTTAGTTGTATAGGAAAAAAAATTAGGAAAATATAACACATGATAACATAATTTATCAAAATATATACCGCCTAAAAAATGAATAATATTAATAAAATAAAACCAAATAATAAAATGATTATATCTTTTGAGATAGATAAATGAAAAATAATTTTAGAAATTGTTTAAGTTTTTTAGAGAACAAATTATTTTCCACAAAATTTAGAGAACAATTATATATTATACCATAACTAAAATATAATTATTTATTCTCATGCATTGTGGATTTGCAATTAGTTGAATTTAAAAAAATCTTAGCAATTAGTTGAATTAAAAAAAAAAAAAAAAAAAAAAAAAATCTTATTCGGAAGTGGAAGATGGCTCTGGACTATACATGTATTGCTATTGCCTGGAAGATTGCGTTTACTTTAGTTTTGGTTGATACTCATCTGTTTTAAATGTTAGTTGAAGAACCACTTCCCGCCAATCCAACAACATGCTCCAGAGCCATTCAACAGCACCTATTCTCTCTACTACAGAGCTGCAATTCTCTCAAAAAGCTCTCCCAAATCCATTCCCAAATAGTCACCAACGGGTTCACCCAGAAGAATTACATTCTTGTGAAGCTATTGTCATTCTATGTAACTTCGGGAAATCTCACACATGCCATCAGAGTTTTCGAAAATATCGAAAACCCAAGTGTCACCGTTCGGAACCAGATCATTAGAGGGTATGCTAAGAGTGAAAACCCCAGAAAATCAGTTGACTTGTATAGTAGGATGGTGGAGGCAGAGGCTGAGCCTGATGGGTTTACGTTTTCGTTTCTTTTAAGCGCTTGCGCTAGGTCAGGGTTGTTGAGAGAAGGGGAACAGGTACATGGAAGGGTTTTGGCAAATGGGTATTGCTCAAATGTGTTTGTTCAAACGAATTTGGTTAATTTGTATGCAATGTGGGGAGGGAGCAATGGTGTCCGGTATGCACGGCAAGTGTTCGATGAAATGGGTGAGAGAAGTGTTGTGAGTTGGAATTCTTTGCTTGCAGGGTATATTAGGTGTGGCGATGTTGATGGGGCGATGAGAATTTTTGATGAGATGCCGGAGAGGAATGTTGTGTCGTGGACAACCATGATTGCATGGTGTGCTCAGAATGGGAGGTGTAAGCAAGCTTTGTATTGGTTTGGTGAGATGAGGAGGGCCCGTGTGGAATTGGATCAGGTTGCGCTGGTTGCAGCATTATCAGCCTGTGCTGAATTAGGAGATTTAAGTTTGGGAAGGTGGATTCACAAGTATATTGACGAGAGAATGAATGTTGGGAACCAGCCATTGTTGGTGTCTTTGAATAATGCACTCATTCACATGTATGCTAGCTGTGGTGTAATTGATGAAGCTTATAAAGTATTTAACAAGATGCCACGGAAAAGCACTGTTTCTTGGACAAGCATCATCACGGCTTTTGCCAAGCAGGGACGTGGGGAGGAAGCTCTTAGTGTCTTTCGGTCCATGCTATGCTCGGGAGTGAATCAAGTAAGACCTGATGAAATAACCTTCATTGGTGTTCTGTGTGCCTGTAGCCATGCCGGATTTGTTGATGAGGGTCGCCATTTCTTTGAGAGCATGAATCAAACTTGGGGAATTAGCCCAAAGATTGAGCACTATGGGTGCATGGTCGATCTCTTGAGCCGTGCAGGTTTCCTAGATGAAGCACATAGGCTTGTTAAAACGATGCCCATTAAGCCAAATGATGTTGTTTGGGGTGCTCTCCTTGGTGGTTGCAGAACTTACAAGAATGCTGAGCTTGCCTCCCATGTTGCACAAAAATTGGTAGTTGAGCTTGACCCTGATCAAGCTGCGGGGTATCTAGTGCTCTTGTCGCATGTTTATGCAATAGCTAAAAGGTGGCAAAATGTTATTACTATGAGACAGAAAATGGTTGAGATGGGTGTAAGAAAGCCTCCAGGCCGAAGTTGGGTCCAAATTAATGGAGTTGTTCATGATTTTGTGGCAGGTGACAGTGGTCATAAGCATGCACCTTTAATATATGAGATGCTTGGTGTGATCACCAGACAAGCCCAGCAGGAAGACTACAAACTGGATGTAGTAGAGGCATTTTTGGATGCTGAGGAATAAGTAAGGAAATGAGAGGAATTTGGTTTTGACTTTTGGAAAAGTTGCTCTCAGTTAAGTAACATAGACTCGAACTCATTCAAGCATCCTAATTGGGGAACCCATTTTCTGTGGGGAAATGGCTTGATGCTTTTGCTACTGATCTCTCTTCTCATGGACATCACAAACTATTTCAAGCGCTTGAAAGATAGGTCCAATTAAAAGATAACCATGGTTGTCTTTAAATTATTGTAACATGTAAACTAGAATTGTCATTATAATTAATAGATCAATCATTCTTTCAGTTCATTGGATTTGACTTATTTGATCATGCATCTTTGTATAGATAGTTATTCTGCTCTTACTACTTATCTGCTTCTTAAAGTGCCAACTCTCTTTGCACGAGAAATTTATTTATTTATTATTTCAATTTTATTCCCTGAATGCCCTGCTCACAATACGATACAAATATAAATCGGTGTCTAAAAATGTGAATAAGAAATTATTGAAAAAATAGAAAAGTTGTCTTCATAGACTCGTCAATTTACATAATGCATCATGAAAAATTAAAAGGTGGGCATTGGATTGAGACTTTTTATGTTGTTATATTGCTGGGCAATGTGCTTCATGTGATTCTTATTAACGAATTATTACTAGTCACCATGTTACCTTAGTAACGAAACTAATATCTTTGATGGCCCCAGAAAGAAAAGATCTCTTTATACTTCTGTGTGGTTTAAAAGAAGTCTCTCACCCGCTCATGCTTTTGAATAAAACTAAGTGCTTCATATGTTTGTCGTTCATTATTATTTTCACATTATTTACCAAAAGAAAATTTCTGCTCACGTTGAATCCTATCATAATTAAGGTGTTTGTAAGTAGTGATAATCGTAAGAGTCCCAAAAGTTACAAGACTATAATTCTGAGCAAGTAGTCTTAAAAAAGAAAGTCAAAATACACTGTTAGTCCCTAAAGTTTACTCATTGAACACTTTTAGTCCGTAATATTTCAAATGAGTTATTTTAGTCCCTAAAGTTTAAAAAATGAGCTCTACTGGTGCTTCTATCTCATTCCGACAATTTTTTTATGTAAGAGGCTAAAGGAATAGTGAGGTGGCATATTTTTGACGTGGAATAATGTGTAGCCATTATTTGCACAGAGATGATCAAGCATTTCAAAAAGATTATTTTTCTTATCATTTTTGTATAATTAATTTCATCTTTGGCAATGGATATGGCAAACAGTTTATCTGTCTTTTGAATGTGAATATTGAAATTGATGTAATATTTTAATGCTCTATATCTTTATGTGTAGACAAGTCAGTGCGGGTAAATGGTCTGGAGCTTCATTCAAATTTCTTGTATAAATAATGATATTATTAATTTATTTGAAGATATTGGGTGGCTTACTAAAATGGAAAATCTGATGTTAAACTTGCTCAAGGTTTTGATTTAATTAAGTGCATCTCTTCATTTCTGCTTCAGGTATTCCTCAAGTGCAAACTTCACTGGTTTCTGTCCTCATCTCAGATAAAAGTTGCAAATTCCCCGAACAACTTCTTTGTTGGAAGCATTCCTAAGTGTTTAAAGTTTCTTTCAAGATTCCTTTCAATGAGCCTTTCTCATACTCGCTTCCCTTTTCTTTGTAAATCTTCTTTTAGTTGACATCTTCTTCCATCCAGGTCAACTTCTTTCACAAGAACTGCTTCCAAAACAAAGATCCCAAACAATGTTCAACCATACAATGTGGTATGTATGAGAAGTTTCACTCATGTGATTCTGTCTAATGGTACAAATATACATATAAGTTTCAGTAAATAGTAAATGCAAAATGAAGAACAAACCCTTGAACATTTATAATTAATGACACATTTATTTTGCTCTGTTCTAAGTTCTAAGTGAACTAGCTGGATCAATGTTTCAAGAACATTCTACTATGCAATTCAATGTCAAACTTGTGATGCAAAAGGTTAATCTCAATTTCTGAACTGGAACTGAACTCATTGTCACAGTTTACATTTGTAATTTGAAAATTCATATTCCTAGAGTCCAGTTGGTCACTCCAATACCTTGTAAGATCCAAACTTTATTTCTAACTATTGTAGTTGGTAGTGACAGTTTTTTGTAGGTTCCAAAAGCCAACCAAGAGCCAACTTAAAGCACTGACCAGCTGAATATATACAATAATTCCTCTACTATATTTCACAACATGCTGATATGGCGAGTGGTAGATGCTTTCTACACACTCATGTTTACATAGATCCACCACTATTGTTGAACATTTACAGTTGAGCTAACCAAATCAGTATGTTGTGAAATTGAGTGTATCCGTAGTATGGCAGTTGAACGAAAGTATCAAACCTTACCTTGCTTCTTGTTAGGAACTCGGTGGTTCCTAATGGGGATGAATATGAATTGTAGGAAAATTGATAGAAATTGTAGGGAAATTGACTTAATTCGAAGTAGTCATCCTTCATAGAAAAAACCCCCCCCCCTCTCTCTCTCAGAGAGAGAGAGAGATGCACTTATGCACTAAGAAATTGGTTTATTCTTCCATTGATGTTTAATGTTGAATTATAATCATGTATTTATAGGAGACTAGTTCTAATGTTATTGACTCACATAGCTCAAGATAATTAGCTAGTTATAATTCAATATGTGCTTTATGAATTAAGTCATGTGTTAAATGAGCTACACTTGCTCAAATCCTAAATAACTCATCATAATCCTAATCTCAACCAACTAGCTAATTAACTAAAGGAATTATAATAATTATTTCATATTCCTAACACTTTGGCCCAAATAGACCCTCTTGTCTTACCCATCCTTTTGTAGCCCAAAAGAAGGCCACCATCCAGTCCGTTTGGACAATACCTTAAGTCCCAAAGGAATTGGGCCAGAAAAATAAGCCATCAACAAAGTTCAAAATTCCTTTATTATTCTACCTAATCAGTAATCTCTGGTAATATGTGTTCTTCATGCATTAGTCTTGGTCCTCTTGGACACGACCAAGTTGAAAACAGAAGCTGTGCACACAACACAACATGTTACCGAACCAAGTCCGTCACTTCCAAAGAACCAAAGTCAAATGGTTGTTCTTCTTTCCACTTTCCCTCCTTTCCTTCATACGCGGCGGTGGGCAGAGCACTCTATAATCTATACAACCAGTAGGGCAGGTTATATGATCAGAGTTGCAGATAAAAATGCCTTTAGCATACAAAAAGGAAGCCGTAGCTTCCATGTACACAACTCTACAAGATGGACTGCGCGTGGAATATCGGATAAGGCAGTGTTGGAGCATGGAACAATATATCAACTTCTAGGTTCCAAAATTCCCAGACAATATCCTAGGATATTCATATTCTGACCGTACGTATATAGTGCCATAACGAAAGTGGCGGCTCCAGGAATTTTTTTAGAATGTTCCTCAATAAGCATAAATTACATGATCTAATAAAAAGAAAAATTTGTATATTGACAACAATAACAATAAAAAAATATGCAAATACATAAAGTTTACAATTACCTTCTGCGTGATTTTCTTATCAAATATTTGTTCATAATTCTAACAAAAGAATAAATAATAAACTATAAGTCCATTTGAAATATTAATAAAATTATTAATTATTGTTATTTAGTTGTTTCATTAATTTGTTTGTCTTTTATAAATATAATTTATTATATTGTTGTTTCATTAATTATAAAATTATTAATTATTATTTAGCCTTAAATAATTTAGTTGTTTAATTTGTTTATTAATTGTCTTCTATAATTTGTTATGTGTATAATTAATATGTATAATATAATTAAAAATTGAGTGGGCCATTTAAGTGATAAACCCAAGCCTTAAATTATACCCATGTCATAACCCAAACCATAAACCAAGGCCTATCCTTTAATTTAATTTAATTTTTAATAACTTTTTTTTCCCTTTTCCTTTGTTTTCTCCGTTCAGGTCTTATTTTAACTTATGTGTCATTTTTGCTTTAATATTTTTCTCTCATTCACACATGCTTTACATCTTCAGATCTACTTTTCTTGTCATTTTTGCTTTAACCTTTGTTCTCTCCTTCACACATGCTTTACATCTTTAGATTTACTTTCCTCTTTTCTTTCTTCGTCCTTATTTCATAGGTGGTACTCAAATAAAATTAGGTGTAAAAAAAAGTACCCTAACACTTAGTCACAGCTTTTCTTCTCTTTCAATGTTCTCCTCAAGCATCGTTTTACGCCGCCACCATGCTTCTTTCTAGGGTTGTGTAGCCAACCCGCTAAAACCGACCCGATCCAACCCAACCCACTAAAACCGACCCAACCCAACCCAACCCGCCAGGTTGGGTCGGTTTTTAGGCCTTGGTGGGTTGGTTTGGGTTAGAAAAAAATTTTCGATAACGGGTCAAATTGGGTTTGGGTTATAAAATTTCAAACCCACCAAACTCAACTCGACCCACCCATATATTTAATATATATATATAATATTATATAATTAATAAATTTTTTTAAAATAACCAATTCTTCCTATATTTTATAAAAGCCAATTAGTTCACACAAATCATAGTAAATTACTATTGTTGTTTAATCATTAGTGTTGTGTGCATTTAAGGAGTTACATTGATACTAATCTTTGAGTTTTTTTAATATATTAATATTTATATTTTTTTCTACTCAATTTAATAATAATAATAATAATAATAATAATAATAAAATTTGTCAAACTCATAGGTTCAACCTAACGCAAATGGGTTGGGTTGTTTGGGTTGGACTTATGTGATGGGTTGTGTGGGGGGAAAAGGGGTCAGCCCAACATAATGGGCCGAAAGCCCATAAAAGAGCTATTTTGTGACCGAGAAGAAGAAGATGGAAAAGGCAGGGCCCATCTGGAAGTGGGACCCTCAGAAGGGAGAATTATTACAATCCGAAGAGGATATCTCCTGTCCGAAGAGGTTGTAATCCTCTGACGCAAATATTATAAATCAATTGAGTGTGTGAAAGGCCAAAATGACCTTCCGAGGACTCCCCCTGATCAAGATAAGCTCTGAGTATACTGAGAAATGATAAGGATGGAGAAATATTTAAGGGGAAAGCTGCTACCAGCGTATTTAATACTCTGCAGCAACTTTTCTGACCGCATTTATGTGGAGAAGACCCCTGAACAATGCATCCTAACCTACCGCCACTCACACAGAGCTAAAAGAAGATGCTTGACGTGACATGTACTCAAGCAAACTCGTGGATGAGGAACAAGTGGACGATGGAGATAAGGAGAAGGGTGGCTATATAAAGGAAGGAGGCTCCTAACAAAATGAGGAGGAGAGGAAAAAAAGAGAGAACTTGATTGTAACCCTAAGACCTTTGTTCATAAGATAAACAATAGTATAGCTCTTCGGATTTTCAGGTTTTACATGTAAATTCATGTGGGCTTGTGTTTGAAAGTTGTGATCCGTTGTTATCAATCCAATACTTAACCTAACTCTTTCACCCATACTCTACAAATTTATTGTTTGAGCTTGGCCACAAATCCCAACCCTACAGGTTGGGTTAGGTTGAATTTTTTTTGACCTACCATGGTGAGTTGGGTCAAAAATCCCTTAACCCGACCCATGCACACCCCCTACTTCTTTCAACAAGCATCGTTCATCCCTAATAGCACCTCCATACTCTTCTCTCAAGCCACCTCTACCAACACAACATCTCCTCACCTCCATTACTGATCTATATCTGCTTTGTTTGGATTATAAGTTTATATTTTCATTATTTTGTATAGGAAATCAAGAGTTTTTGTTTTGGTCCAGAATTCGTTTTTGGTTGAGGGTGTTCCTACTTTTTTTTTTTTTTTTAAGGTAAACAAATAAATTTTTATTAATTATTATATATAATTTTTTTTTTCAATGAATAATGAGAAAAAAGGAAGAAGCATAGGAAGCTCAGTCAAACCTTACTTGTTAATCTGATTTTTATTTTTTTGGTCGATTGCATTGTCATTCATTACTCATGTTACTCATCACTATCCCATCATAAACAGACGTTGGTCCTGTCAAAATAAGGTCTTGAAAAAGATTGTGGTGTTCAATGCAGTGTGTCACTCTTAACGGAAACTGTACATTTGCTCTTGATATATTATTATTCATCATTGGTCTGATGATTTTTTTTTCTATGATCCTAAATTCAATGCAAACCCAACTAAATCAAAAAGCCAAATTGCAATAAAGAGAAAGAGGAAAAGAAAAAGAAAAAGAGAGAAAAAGAAAAAGAAATAAAGAGAGAGGAAAAGAAAAAGAGAAAAAGAAAACCACCACAAGAAGCAACCTAATCCACAGAATTCTTACACAGTAAGAACTGTAGACTTGGCGCCTATATATCTTTTGATTCCTCAACACTCTTTCTCAACATTCACAAACCTACAAAACACTCTCTTTCTCTCTTCTTGAAATCGAATCCTATCCATACATACACAATTGTGAAAAATCAGTACAATTTAAAAACGCAAAAGCAATGAGTTCGAGTAGCGGAGAAGAAAGATCCGAAATCGCATTCTTCGACGTGGAGACCACGGTCCCGACCCAACCCGGCCAAAGGAGAGCCTTGTTGGAATTCGGAGCCATCCTGGTTTGCCCTAGAAAGCTCGTCGAGCTCGACAGCTACTCCACCTTTGTCAGACCAGCTGATCTCTCTCTCATCTCCACTATGTCTCCACGCTCCAATGGTATCACTCCCGACGCCGTCGTTTCCGCCCCTCCCTTCCTCCAAATCTCCGATCGCGTTTACGACCTTCTCCACGGTCTTTATCTCTCTCTCTCTTATAGTCTTTGTTTGCTTGCTCAGAAAATTTTGTGTTCTGATTTTACTTTTGGATTTTGTTTTAACGAGTGAGGCGGAGCTAAGTTTCTGTTGGTTGACGAGAGAATATATATATACATATATATAAATAATTTTCTATTATCTGTTATCTATTAATTATATAAAAAGGGCTAATAGAGTCCAGTTTTTGTACTCGTTGTAAATTTGTAATACTACTAAAAAAAACCTTTTATATTTATTAAAGGCATTTGGTCAATTTGGTGTGATAGATTTTTTTTCTTCTCAAGCCTATTTGTTTTTGTTTCATATTATCTTCTCTATATATGAAAAGAGTGAATGCCACTTTTTTTTTTTTAATGCGTAAATCTAAGTAGTTTTGTTACGTTATTTTTGGTTTGTTCAATTCACAATGTTTTACAAAATAATAAAATATTAACACAAAAAATTGACACAATATTTTCACAATTCTTGAAGTATTAATTTTTTATAGATCAAAATAAAATAATAAAATATCGTATTGGGACCAACCACAACTAAAAAGAAAGTTATAGTGCAAAAAAAGTGCAACATTCACAACATTTTACATAACACTTTAATAACAAATCATAGGTAGTAAATTGTTATTAGTTTTAATTTAAACTTGCCAATGAAATTACTTTTTTGTCCATCAATAACAACTTGTAACAACCTACTACTTATAATTTATTATGAAAATGTCGTGGATATAACATTTCTTTTGTGAAAATGTTAAAACAACTTGTTGTCATCACAATATTTTCAAAACTGTTGAGCTATCAATTTTTTACCAGTCAAAATAAAATATAACAAAATTATAAATGAATTATGAAAATGTTATGTCATTTTGTTGTGTTTCTAGAAATTTTTTATTGGTTTAGTTAACGTTGTTAAGCCAAAATTCACTGTTTCACGTACAATTTTCTTGAATTGACTTTTTGTATTTTTTTTCTTTACGCATCATTTTATGTAAAAACACATAGTCTAACACACACACCCACACACACAAAAAAACTTAGGATAAAAACACTTTTCATCCTTTATGTTTGGGTTAGTTTACAATTTCTCCTTTAACTTTAAAGTAAAACAATTTTTTACTTAATATTTTGGAAAATAGCAAATATGTTATATTATGATTCTCAAAAAAAAAAAAAAAAGTCATTTCGTGATTCTCTCAGTTAAACCCTAATGAAAACTTACGATTTTTAAAATATTTTATTGTGTAATGTCTAAAATACTCCCACTAAATTTAACAACTCAAAAATTTTCTTCACTTATTTTGAATTTTAGATGGAAGTAATGTTTGAAAAGTTGGAATGATAATATAAGGTGTTTTATTTATTATCTAAAGAACTTTGGTTTTCTAGGTTTAAATTTTCAAAACTTATAATTTATCTAATGGAAAATTCGATGACAAATGCCTTTTGCCATCTTTTTTTTTCTTCGCAAAATTTAGTTGCTTATTGTTGGAAAATGATGATATTCGTTATCATTCTTATAAGTTTTTATTGAATGGATATATTACCTTTAGCAAATAGGTACTAAAAAATATTATAGTAAAACATATATTTATATGTTAAATAGCTAATCCAACTTTGTGTGTGATCAGAATTCTTATATGAATGAGATTAACAGTTTATGGCATAATTATCAAAATTCTTAAAATTAATGTCTCTTTTGATTAATGTAAATTTCTATGTACTTTAAAAATCAAATTATTTATATCTTTGTTTTGTGATATAAATAAAATTTAGAATTGACCTTAATTACTACTTTTATTCCATGGTCCATGCCTTGCCCATGCTACCCTAATTAGTGTGTGTATATATATATATAATTATTATCCTTTCCTACATTTTCTCATCAACCAAACAGAGGGAGAAAAGATTTATTTTGCTTTTAAACTAGCCTCAAGTATGCTCAGGAAGTTTATTAGGCTTACTTGGATTTTTTTTTTAATCATATATTTTAATGTGGTTGTGGATTGTGAAAATGTTAGTTTCGGATATTGAAATATGTTTGCTTTTATAGGAAAAGAAGGAAAAAAAATGGTTCTTTTAGCCTTCTTAATTTGCTTTGTTTGTTGCATATTTTTATTTTTATTTTTTTAAATATGATTTTTTGTGTGTGTATAGGACGGATTTGGGCGGGTCATAATATACTAGGATTCGATTGTGCAAGGATAAGAGAGGCATTTGCGGAGATTGGTAAGCCCGCACCCGAGCCTAAGGATACTATTGATTCATATACATTGTTGAAAAGGACATTTGGAAGGAGAGCTGGTGACATGAAGGTATCAATCTCTCTATTCTTGACGAAAAAGCAGCATCTTATAAATATTAGCATTAGTTCTCATTCTTGAAAGATTTTTCTAAGCACAGGAAACAAGCCAAAAAAAAAAAAAGGTTTTTGGATTTAATTCTTGGAATTATTATATTATCGAAAGAATTAAAGAACCGTAGAGTAGGTTTAGCAATTAGGACAAAATTGGTTAGTGGCAAAAGGAATTCTTTTAATTAAAAATTAGAAAGAATTTTTGGATGTGTGTTTTTCAGCTTTATGATGTATCTATATAGAGTCTTGAGCCATATGATGTTTCCATAATAGGGTGACCACCAAATTTGATAATTTTTCCCTTTTTTATGGTTTTATGCCGTTTTGGAAGATGCTTAAATTTGGATATCAACTTGTTGATTGGCTTTGGGATGTTAACCTTTATTTACAAAAGAAAATAATTATTTTCACCAATTATTTTCATCTTATTATATGCAGTTTTAAGACCCGGTAATTATTATTTTTATCATGTAGGCCTTAAAACCTGTTGTTGTTGTGGATCCACAACTGACCCCAAAAATTTTGGGATTAAAGCCTTAAAACTTGTCAGTTACGATATTATTAGAGGCATCTTAGGCTATCCTTATTTAATTTCTTGTGTGACAAGTCAGGAGACTTTATATGACATGATAATTTCATATCTTTGGAGTTGGTGCACCTGGGGAGGTGTATACCAACGTTTCTCTCAGCTTCCTTAGCTTTATCAATATCTTAAATGAGTTTCCTTAGTTCATTTATTACTATTGTTTATACACGATCAGATGGATTTTCAAGTCATGTGAAATCTTGAGGGTCGTTGTTGTATTATAGGTTTTGACTGATTGGAAAATTTGAAATATTGATATGCTCATATTTTTCACTTTAGATGGCCACTCTTGCAACTTATTTTGGGCTTGGGCAGCAGACACACAGGTAATTGTGCAAACCTAAGAGGAGACACTTTAGATTAGCCTGGTAATATTTTTTTTTGGTCAAAGCTAATCTTTTCGGTGATGTATTCTTCAGGAGCTTGGATGATGTTCGGATGAATCTTGAGGTTCTCAAGTATTGTGCAGCTGTTTTGCTCTTGGTAATTTCATAATTTTGAAAGCTATAAATTGTACTTTCCTGTGAGTGATATGCCACTACTATCAATATTTTAATTTTTAATAGATTTCTCATGAATTATGTCAATAAAGCACACCCGTTTGGTTTGTATATAAAGATTTGACACGTACTATTTTAAATGTCTTGGGTAATTTGCTTGTACCATGAGAACACTAGTCATTTGAATACTGCATGCCATTAGAAGTTAGACACGCTTTCCTCAGGTTTGGTGACAGTAAACAATCCTACATGATGTCCGGTTGGAGTACATTATTAATTTATTCCACTTCATGCCTAACTCTGTTTTCAGCAGGTGTTTTACTGCAATTGTTAACTCGGATCATTTTTTTTATTTGTTAGTTGAGTTAATTTGGTTCCCATTTTGTTCTAGATTGCTAAAAGATATACTCTCTCTCTCTCTCTCTCTCTCTGAGCTTGCTTTTGGCTCTTTAAACTTCTGAACCATCCATGCCTCTCTAATGAACACATTTTGACTATATAAATCCTGAAATAAGTAGGCCTCACTAGGAAGAATTAGTGGAGTGCTATGCACTCTCTGATGTAACCTTACTTTAGTTCTTTAGTATATGTGTTTATTTGAATTTTCAAGTAGTAGAGGTTTTCTCTTCTAGACATTTACTTTTAGCTCAGACAGTCCATCCCTGATTGATTGGATGGACATATATTATGTCCTTCCTGGTGACTTTGACAGAGGCTGAGTTTAGTGTCTGGTAGAAAAATACATGCTTTATAAGGTTTGATATCGACAAAAATCTGCGAACATGCAGGAGTCAAGCCTTTGCGTCACAGCAGAGGAGGTTGAGCCTAATACAGCTCAACGAAATCCTTTTGACATGGGCCAGCTTAGCGATGAAATGGAGGAGTCGTATGAGACGTCTTCCACAGAGTCTTCCGAGATGTATTCTGTAGAGTCTTCTGAGATGTCTTTCGCAGTTGCTGTCTCTGATGGTCGCAGTGATTTAGGAGGGTTTTTAGAGCCTGATGAAGTTCTTACTTCTTCTATCAGCGCATCTTTTGTTACATTTAGTAAAAAAATACAATTATTTCATGAAACCATTTTGCGGCTTCGTTGTAGTCATTTGAAAGTGTGGTTTGGAATAAGTACAAACTTTCTTGATCATGCTGGCCGGCCTCGGTTGAACTTTGTGGTTAATGCCCCACAGAGTTTATGTAAGGTTCTCGATGCATGTGATGTTATTGCACGGAATTTGTCCTCGGATTCGGGTAGCAGCTCTGAATGGTGGCCTGTTGTTGTGATTAGGAAAGATGGCTTTGTCAACTACCCTACAGTGAGGCTGCAGTAAGTTTGCTCTTATTATTTTGCCCTCTCTCTCTCTCTCTCTCTATATATATATATTGTGATTGGTGAAAAAAAATGCCTCAATTTTAGCTGTATTAACGAAAGCTGAGATTGCAGCCCAAAAGATGTTTTTTCCTGCACATTGAACTCTACTATAGTAGGAATAGGATAGTCCTGATATGCTTTTCTCCATAAAAAATATTTCTTGATTAATACATCACAGCCTAAAAAATCTTGCATGCTCAGTCCTACATTCTTGTTAAGATATCGGATTTTAGTTAAATTTGTTTTAATTTCTCTTTCATGGATGAAAGTGAAACCATTATTAATACTTTACCCCTCATTTGAGTTTGAAGCATATTCATTTATATAGATGTTCTACTTAATTGGCTACTTTGAAACTGAGGCATGAAGATATTTTGGGATTTAACAGTTGCAACTTGCAACTGCTTGAATTATATAATTATAGTCATAAAATGTTGGAGATCTGTTTCTCCTGTTTGTCTAATATGCAAGAACATAAAGCATTAATGTAAATGTCGTAAAGTTCTCCATAATTGAAGTCACCTGATGAGATATGTAATTGTTTTGTAACAACAGCATTCCATATACCGAATCTGGAGATAATCCATACGAAACAGAGATGTGTCAAAAAGATTCAGGCAGCGAGCAAAAGCTTGTGTTCAGTAAATATGATCCAGCAGAGCTTGTTCCCTTGTTCACTGCCGGTACCTTTGTGGATGCATTCTTTTCTATAGATCCATATGACTATCAGCAGAATGCAGGCATTCGTTTGGTGGCAAAAAAATTGATTATCCATTCCAATTGATGAGAGAAGACAATCTCTAATTTGTTCAATGGGACCAGTTTGCTCTGTAAATTTGTAATGTTGGACCGAATAGACGAACATAAAGAAAGAGAATGTTTTTATGTTAGGATGAAAAGGACCATTAATACTGATGATTGATTGTAAGATATAGCTGCAAAATCCGTTCCAATTTTCATGTTATATGTGGCCAACAAATTAATATAAACAGATTTGCTTTTCGAAATTACAGGCAGCAACTATAAACTGATGCTGGGCAATGTGCTTCATGTGATTCTTATTAATGAATTATTACTGGTCACCATGTTACCTTACTAACGAAACTAATATCTTTGATGGCCCCAAAAACCAAAAACAAAAGATCTCTTTATACTCTTCTGTTTGGTTTAAAAGAAGTCTCTCAGTCTCTCACGCGCTCATGCTTTTGAATAAAACTACGTGCTTCACATATTTGTCGTTCATTATTATTTTCACATTATGTACCAAAAGAAAATTTCTGCTCACATTGAATCCTCTCGCTATTAAGGTGTTTGTGAGTAGTGAGAATTGAGATGAATAAAGTGTCCCAAAAGTTTCAAGAATATAATGCTAAGCAAATAGTCTTAAAAAAGAAAGCCAAAATACATGGTTAGTTCTTAAAGTTTACTCGTTGAGAGCTTTTAGTCCATAACATTTCAAATGGGCCATTTTAGTCTATAAAATTTTAAAAATAAGCGCTATTGGTCTTTCTATTTAGTTCCATCAATTTTCTTATGTACATGGCACAGAGACGATCAAGCATTTCAAAAAGATTATTTTTCTTATCATTTTTGTATAATTAATTTCATCTTTGGCAATGGATATGGCAAAATGTTTATCTGTTTTATGAACGTGAATATGGAAATTGATGTATTATTTTAATGCTCTTGTATCATTATGTGGAGACAAGTCAGTACGGGTAAATGGTCTGGGGCTTCATTCAAATTTCCTGTATAAATAATGATATTTATTCATTTATTTGAAGATATTGGGTGGCTTACTAAAATGGAAAATCTGATGTTAAACCTGCTCAAGGTTATGACTTTATTAAGTGTATCTCTTCATTTCTGCTTCAGGTAATCCTCAAAGTGCGAACTCAACTGGTTTCTGTCCTCATCTCAGTTAAAAGTTGCAAATTCCTCATAAAACTTCTTTGTTGGAAGAGCATTCCTAAGTGTTTAAATTAAGTTTCTTCCAAGATTCCTTTCACTGAGCCTTTCTCATACTCGCTTCCCTTTGCTCTGTACATCTTCTTTTACTTGACACTTCTTCCATCCAGGTCAACATCTTTCACGGGAACTGCTTCCAAAACAAAGATTCCAAACAATGTTCAACCATGAAATGTGGTATGTATGAGAAGTTTAGTGCATGTGATTCTGTCTAATGGTACAAATATACTTATAAGTTTCAGTAAATAGTAAATGCAAAATGAAGAACAAACCCTTGAACATTTATGATTAATGACAAATTTATTTTGCTATATTATAAGTTCTAAGTGAACTAGCTGGATCAATTTTTCAAGAACATTCTAATATGCAATTCGATGTCAAACTTGTGATGCAAAGGGCTATAACTACAACATTGATCACTCCAATAGTACCTTGTAAGGCTTGTGGCCATTAAAAATTTGTTTCTAACCGTTGTAATTGATAGTGAAGGTTTTTCTTTTGTAGGTGGTGCTCCACCTTCCAAAAGCCATCCAAGAGCCAACTCAAAGTATAGACTTGTTGAATATATACAATAATTCTTTTAGGGACAAACCAAATTTCACAACATGCTGAAGTGGTCGATTGTGAGTGATAGACACTTTTTGCCCACTCTCGTTTACAAAGACCTATCACTTTTTGTTGATCCCATTAACATGTTATGAAATTGGGTGTATTCATAATATTATTGGAATATACATCCAACGATTGGGTATCAAAAACCTACGCATTCAGCCTAAATAGGCCCTTATCTCATCGTAAAAGAAATTGGGCCAGAAAAAAAAAAAAATCAGCTCTCAACAAGAATCAAGTATAATATTCCTTTATTATTCTATCTTTTATGATGTCTCTGGTAATGTGTGTACTTCATCTAATCCATTAGAAGGAGGTTAGTCTTGGTCCTTAGACATGACCAAGTTGAAAACACAAAAGAAGCCGTGCACACAACACAACATGTAACCCAACTAAGTCCGTCACCTCATAAAGAACCAAAGTCAAATATGGTTGTTCTTCTTTCCATTTTCCTTCCTCTCCTTCGTACGCGGTGGCGGGCTGAGCACTCTATAGTCTATATACAACCAGTGAGGCGGGTTATATGATCAGAGTTCCAAATAAAAATGCCTTTAGCATACAAAAAGGAAGCCATAGCTGCCGTGTACACAACCTATAACTACAACATTGACTGCGCTTGGAATATCGGATAAGGCAGTGTTGCAGCATAGACGATATCAACTTCTAGCTCTAGGTTCCAAAATTCCCAGACAATATCCTAGGATATTCTGACCGTACGTTTATATATAATACCATAACGATGAAGTACCAAATACGGCATTTCAAAGAAAAATGAGGAAAAGGAAGAAGAATATATAGGAAGCTCAGTCAAACCTTATTTGTTAATTAATCTGATTTTCTTTTTTTTGGTCGATTGCATGCATTGTCATTCATTACTATATGTTACTGATCATCACGTACTATCGCATCATAAACCAACAACATTGGTCCTCTGTCAAAATAAGGTCCTGAAAAAGATTGTGGTTGTCAATGTGTGTCACTCTTAAATGAAATTGTACACTTGCTTTGATTTATTATTCATCATTGGTCTGATAGATTTCTTTTTCTAAGTCAGTGAGATCCGAATCAAGTTTTCTAACTAATCAATAGTTTGAGGTCATTTTGGATTGTAATTACCTTATTTTTAAGATCGAGGGACTGTACATGCCCGTGAAATAGTTAAATGCTATAATTACTTAAAAATCTACACAATAATTCCCAAATAAAGGCTGGTTTGGATTGAGGGAGGTAGTAGGGAGAGTGAAGGGAAGTAGAGTAGAGTTTGCTGAAAATATGTTAATTTTAAGTCAAATCTACCCTACTTTACTTCTCATTTTTCCCATTCAATCCAAACGGGCCATAAGGGAATGACATTTCCATTCTCTCATACTAAACCCTCGAATGAAGGAATGTAAAAAAATATTCTCTTTCACTCAATTCTCTCCTCCCAAACAAAGCAAATTTTTGAAGTGTTGTGTAGAACTCAGAAAACTACTTCAATTTAATCCTATCATTGGTAAATGTTCCTAAAGAAGTTAGTTAGTATTCATCCAAAAAGTCATATTAATTTGGAAGAGAAATATGTTAAAACTTATTCAGAATTCGCTTATAAAAAAAAAAAAAAATCATTCACAATTCAATGTTGGAATCTAATTAGAGAATAAATAAATAAATAAATATTTGGATTGAATCAAAAGAGGAGACGTGGATAATAGGACAAGGCAAGGCCCTTAAATTAATTCATGTTTAGCAGATTTGGTATTGCTTGTAAATTTGGTAATTGAGGCTTTGGTTGTACATAACGGCAAGGAATGAATGAGATACCTAGTGTACATCTCGAATTTAACTTCTTGGCTTGGTTTTTCGAATTGTACACGGTATCTTTGCGGTATGTTGAGGCCCGGTCTAGTTAAAAGCTTAAAAGATATAGGCCCTTTTTTTTTAATTTTTTTTATTTATTATTATCCGGCATGTTATATTGAATAGTACCAAATGCCACTTTAAAAAGAAGAAGAAGAAGAAGAAATACAATTCGAAGTATCCATATCTATTGCATTATTGTATTAATCTATTGAAGCTTGCTTGGCTTTTCAATAAGAAAATGAAGAAGAAGAGGAAGAAGAAAAGAATATTACCACCAAAGACCCTTTTGTTGATTGGCACGTATGGTGTCCTTTATGGGGTGAGTTCGAGTCCTGAACTCATGGAATGGGCAACCATCCATTTTAAACTATATTAAAAAAATGTTTATAATGAATAGTTGTGTACGAATATTTTAGACTCTAAATATGGTAGGTGGGTATCCTAAATTATTCTCAAATTAGAGCTACTAATGGTTTAATTTGTAATTGTATCTCACTCTTTCACCTCCAAGATGCAAATTCCATGAAATTGTATATATCATTTTAAACAAGTAGACAAACATCATCACCACACGTGTCTTTTCATTTAACTTTTAGCTTATTTTATTAATATATAATTTTTTAAAATTTTACTTTTTTAAAAGTACAAATAAATTTTAAATAATTTTCAGTAAAAAAGCAACAGAAAGTCAAATAAATTAAGACTCTTTCTTCCTATCTCTCTCTCTCAAAAAAAAAAAAATACTACCAAAATGTTCATTTAGAAATTATTTATTTCAGTAATTTATTTGCATTATATAACATAAAAAGTTAAAATAACGTGAGACTAGTACAAATAAATAATTTAAAAAAATAAAAAACTTATAATTGGTTCACAAATGCACACTAAAGTACCATTTTGAAATGCACTTAAAATAAGCCAGTTTATTATTATTATTTTTGCTATTTACGAATCTTACCTTTTATGTTTCTCCAAAAAGAAAAAAAAAAAAAAAAAAAAGCCCAGAGGGCCCAAAATGAAAGGGGTATCAGAAGAAACCCACCACAAGAAGCAACCCAATCCGCAGAATTCTTAAATAGTTAGAACAGTAGACTTGGCGCCTATATCTTTAGATTCCTCAACACTCTTTCTCTACATTCACAAACTTACAAAACCCTCTCTTTCTCTCTTCTTTGACTCACAAATCGAATCCTATACATACATACATACATACACACACATTTGAGAATTAGTACAATTCAAAAACACAAAAAGCAATGGGTTCGAGTAGCAGAGAAGAAAGATCCGAAATCGCATTCTTCGACGTGGAGACCACGGTGCCGACCCGACCCGGCCAACGGTTCGCGTTGCTGGAATTCGGAGCCATCCTGGTTTGCCCTAGAAAGCTCGTCGAGCTCCAGAGCTACTCCACCTTGGTCAAACCGGCCGATCTCTCTCTCATCTCCTCCTTGTCCGTACGCTGCAATGGTATCACTCCCGACGCCGTCGTTTCCGCCCCTACCTTCCTCCAAATCTCCGATCGCGTTTACGACCTCCTCCACGGTCTCTATCTTTCTCTCTTGCTCTCTGTTTCGTTGCTCAGGAAATTTTGAATTCTAATTTTACTTTACTGAGGTGGAGCTAACTTTTTGTTTGGTTGGTGAGAAATGTGAGGAACCTGTAGAAATTTATAAAGGATTTTTGTTGGATTGAGTCTTTTCGATAACTTAACTAGTTCAAAGTAGTTCAATTTGGGTATTATATATAATTATTTTCCTTTCCTGCATTTTCTCATCAACCAAACAGAGGGAGAAAATATTTGTTTTGTTTTGTTTTAAAACTAGCCTCAATAATGCTCATGAAGTTTATTAGGCTTACTTGGATTATTATTATTATTATTTTTTAATTTAAAATTTATTTTTAATGTGGTTGTGAATTGTGAAAATGTTAGATTTGGATCCAAATATGTTTGCTTTTATGGAAAAGATGAAAAACATGGTGCTTTTAGCCTTCTTAATTTGCTTTGTTTGTTGCATATTATTTTAATTTTTTTTAAAAATATGATTTCTTGTTTGTTTGAATAGGACGGATTTGGGCGGGTCATAATATACTAAGGTTCGATTGTGCAAGGATAAGAGAGGCATTTGCAGAGATTGGTAAGCCTGCACCCGAGCCTAAGGGTGCTATTGATTCTTTGCAATTGTTGACACAGAAATTTGGAAGGAGAGCTGGTGACATGAAGGTATCAATCTCTCTATTCTTGATGAAATTGATGAAAAAGCAACATCTTATAAATATTAGCATTAGTTCTCAATCTTGAAAAATCTTTCTAAGCACAAGAAACAAGCAAAAAAAAAAAAAATGATTTTGGATTTAATTCTTGGAATTATTATAGTATCTAAAGAATTAAAGAACTACAGAGTAGATGTAGCAATTAGGAAAAAATTGATTAGTGGCAAAAGAAATTCTTTTAATTAAAAATTAGAAAGCATTTTTGGATGTGTGTTTTTCAGCTTTATGATGTATCTGTATAGAGTCTTGAGCTATATGATGTTTCCATAAAGGGGTGATTACCAAATTTGATAATTTACCCCCTCTTTATGGTTTTATGTTGTTTTGGAAGATACTTAAATTTGGATATCAACTTGTCGATTGGCTTAAGGATAATAACCTTTATTTTCAAAAGAAAATAATTATTCTCACCAATCTTTTTCATCTTATAATATGCAGTTTTAAGACCCAGTAATTATTTTTTTATCATGTTGGCCTTAAAATCTGTTGTTGTTGAGGATTCAAAGGCCAACCCCAAAAAATTTGGGATTAAAGCCTTAAAACTTGTCAGTTACTATATTATTAGAGGCATCTAAGGCTATCCTTATTTAATTTCTTGTGTGACAGAGACTTTATATGATGACAATTTCATATCTTTGGAGTTGATGCACCTGGGGAGGTGTATACCAACATTTCTCTCAGCTTTCTTAGCTTTATCAACATCTTAATATGAGTTTCCTTAGTTCATTTATTACTGTTGTTTGTACACGATCAGATGGATTTTCAAGTCATGTGAAAGCTTGAGGGTAGTTGTTGTACTATAGGTTTTGACTGATTAGAAAATTTGAAATATTGATATGCTCATATTTTTCACTTCAGATGGCCACTCTTGCAACTTATTTTGGGCTTGGGCAGCAGACACACAGGTAATTGTGCAAACCTAAGAGGAGACACTTGCTCTATATTAGCCTGGTAATATTTTTTTCGTCAAAGCTAATCTCTTCGGTGATGTATTCTTCAGGAGCTTGGATGATGTTCGGATGAATCTTGAAGTTGTCAAGTATTGTGCAACTGTTTTGTTCTTGGTAATTTTATAATTCTGAAAGCTATAAAATGTACTTATCTATGAGTGATATGCCACTACTATCAATATTTTAATTTTTAATAGACCTCTCATGAATTATATAAATAAAGTACTTGTTTGGTTTGTCTATAAAGATTTGACACATACTATTTTAAATGTCTTGGGAAATTTGCTTGTACCATGAGAACACTATTCATCTGAATACTGCACGCCATTAGAAGTTAGACATGCTTTCCTCAAGTTTGGTGACAGTAAACAATCCTACATGACATCCAGCAGGAGTACATTATTAATTTATTCCACTTCATGGCTAATTCTGTTTTCAGCCAGTGCTTTACTGCAATTGTTAACTCGGACCATTCTTTATTTGTTGGTTGAGTTAATTTGGTTCCCATTTTGTTCTAAATTGCTACAAATTATCCTCTCTCTCTCTCTCTCTCTCTCTCTCTCCGAGCTTGCTTTTGGCTCTTATACTTCTGAACCATCCATGCCCCTCTTATGAACACATTTTGACTGCATAAATCCTGAAATGAGTAGGCCTCTCTAGGAAGAATTAGTGGAGTTCCTTGCACTTTTCAATAACCTTACTTTAATTCTTTAGTATACATGTTTATTTGAATTTTCAATTAGTAGGTTTTCTCTTTTAGACATTTACTTTTAGCTCAGACAGTCCATCCCTGATTACTGGATGGACATATATTATGTTCTTCCTGGTGACTTTGACAGAGGCTGAGTAGAGTGGCTGGAAGAAAAATGCATGTTTTATAAGGTTTGATATTGACAAAAATCTGTGAACATGCAGGAATCAAGCCTTCCAGATATATTCACTGCAAACAGTTGGGTTTCCCCAAATGCTACAACAAGAAGTCGTAGTAATGTAAAATCAGCTCCAGCGGGGGTGAGTCTAAAAATAAATACTCCCCCATCAAGTTCGAAGTTAAATGATGATCCAATGCTGTCTCCTACAAATCAAGAGCCTGAGGAAAAACATCCAATTTTATCTCTTCTGACACGCATCACAGCAGAGGAGGTTGACCCTAATACAGCTCAACGGGATCCTTTTGACATGGGCCAGCTTAGCAATCAAATGGAGGAGTCATATGAGACGTCTTCCACAGAGTCTTCCGCAGCTGCTGTCTCTGATGGTAGCAGTGACTCTGCAGGGTTTTTAGAGCCTGATGAAGTTCATATTTCTTCTATCAGCGCATCTTTTGTTACATTTTTTCGTGGGAGTCAAAGAATACAATTATTGCATGAAGGTTTCATTTTGCGGCTTAGTTGTAGTCGTTTGAAAGTGCGGTTTGGAATAAGTACAAAATTTCTTGATCATGCTGGTCGGCCTCGGTTGAACTTTGTGGCTAATGCCCCACAGAGTTTATGTAAGGTTCTTGATGCATGTGATGGTATTGCACAGAAGTTGTCCTTGGATTCAGGTAGCAACTCTGAATGGAGGCCTGTTGTGATTAGGAAAAATGGCTTTGTCAACTACCCTACAGTGAGGCTGCAGTAAGTTTGCTTCTATTATTTTGCCCTCTCTCGCTCTTTCTCTATTGTGATTAGTGGAAAAAAGAAATGCCTCAATTTAAGCTGTATTAAAGAAAGTTTAGATTGCAGCCCAAAGATGTTTTTTGACTTTTCCTGCACATTGAATTTTACCATAGTAGGAATAGGAGAGTCCTGATATGCTTTTCTCCATAAAATATTTCTTGATTAATACATCACAGCCTAAAAAATCTTTGCATGCTTAGTCCTACATTCTTGTTAATAAATCGGATTTTAATTAAATTTGTTTTAATTTCTCTTTCATGGATGAAAGTGAAACCATTATTAATATTTTTACCCCTCATTGAGTTTGAATCATATTCATTTATATAGATGTTTTACTTAACTCGTTACTTTGAAATTGAGGCATGAAGATATTTTGGGCTTTAGCAGTTTCAACTTGCAACTGCTGCTTGAATTATATAATTATAGTCATAAAATATTGGATTTTTTTGTTTCTCTTGTTTGTCTAATATGCAAGCGCATTAAGCATTAATGTAAATGTCATCAAGTTCTCCATAATTGAAGTCACCTGATGAGATATGTAATTGTTTTGTAACAACAGCATACCAAATACCATATCTGGAGATAACCCGTACGGAACAGAGATGTATCAAAAAGATTCAGGCAGCATGCAAAAGCTTGTGTTCAGTAAATATGATCCTGCAGAGCTTGATCCCTTGTTCACTCCTGGTACCTTTGTGGATGCATTCTTTTCAATAGATCCATATGACTATCAGCAGAATGCAGGCATTCGTTTGGTGGCAAAAAAATTGATTATCCATTCCAATTGATGAAAGAAGACAATCTCTAATTTGTTCAATAGGACCAGTTGCTCTGTAAATTTGTCATGTTGGACCAAGTAGACTAACATAAAGAAAGAAAATGTTTTTAATGTTAGGATGGAAAGGACCATTAATACTGATGATTGATTGTAAGATATAAATGCAAAATTTGTTCGAATTTTTATGTTATATGTGGCCAACAAATTAATATAAACAGGTTTACTTTTCGAAGTTACAGGCAGCAACTATAAATTGTTTCTCAACCCATTTAGATTTTTGTGTAGGATCTGTATTTCAATTTCAAATGCACACAGAATCTATGTCTATTCTCTTCCTGCAAAGAACACGTGCATATATAATTTATGTTTGCAGTAATGGATTAATGAGTTTATATTATGATATTATCTAAATAGGCTACATAGCTATTATAAGGGTATATTGAAGTTCTGTGACAGTTGAAATTTCTCTCTCTCTCTCTCTCTCTTTTTGGGGGTGGGGGGGAGGGGGGGTGTTGTTTAGGAACAGGCTTTAGTTTTGCCTTTTGTAATGCTACACAAATAAATGAATCACATAAAAAAAAATCCTATGTATTGTCAATTTATGAGAATTCCTGAAAATTTAGATGTTTGAGTCAGTTTGACAAAATATTATTAGAATTATAATTCTCCTAAACATATCAATTTCATGAATTGTGAGAATTTTAATTTACTTCTTTTAGATTTGAAAATTGTCAATTTTCACATTTGTTCCTAAGAGTTAGTGCCCGTTTGGTTGGGCTTTTAGAGTCCACTTTTACATGTTATGCGCATTTGCAAAATGCTGAGACAGTTTTTTGCGTTTGGCTCAGCCCAAAACGCAACTTTTTGAAAAAAGTTGCGTTTTGGGCCAAGGCAAATAACGCCCTGGGAATGCGCAAGGATTATGGAGCTAAGGAGTTCCATAAACAAAAAGTCCAATGCGCGTTTGTAACTATCCGTTGGCTCTTTCTTCAATTACCAAATTACCCTTGATAAAAGCCCTCAATTCTCACGCCGAAGCTCACTCTCACATATCTGTTCTCATCTCATCTCTCTGCTCTCCCTTTGCCTGAAGCTCACTCACGCAATAACCACAACAATAAAAGCAAAAAAAATTCTTGCTCTCATAAAACTGATAAAATTTAAACAACAAATCTAAAATCAAAACAACAACAACGGCAGATCAAGAACAGAAAAAAAAAAAAAATTAGAACAACAATAATAAATGATCAAGAAAAAAAAATAGAAGTCGATCTGACAAATTTAAAATCAGAAACAACAACTAATCAAGAACAAGNGTCGATAAAAAAAAAAAAAAAGCCAATAGAAGAAAAAAAAAAGAGAGTAGAAAGACCTCAGAGAGTTGGAGAAAGAAAGAGTGAGGAGCTTCTGGAATCAAGTGGAAGCAAAGAAAAAATAAAAAGGAGAGAATGTACTAATATGGGTATACGTGTGTGGTTGACAAAATGCAAGAGAAAAAAAAAAGAAAAAAAAAGGGAAACGTCTGGATGAACGAAAAGGCAAAGAATAAGAAATTACCATTTAAAAATAATACCATAATATTTTCACAATATTTTCACAATAAATTTTAAGTAATTAGCTAATATTGGTGAGTGAAAATATAATTTCAGTAATGAGTTCAAATTAGAACTAGAAACAATTTTCCATATAAAATTTTGTTATGATTCTTGTGAAAGTATTGCAAAAAATATTGTGAATGTAAGTTGAAAAATATAATTGTTGAGAATGAATAGAAAAAGAATAAATAAAGATTAAAAAAGAATAAATTTAATTAAAAAATAAAGATTAAAAAAGTGGATAGAGAAAATATAAATGTCATTGTTGATTATCCAAACGGTACAAAAATTTGCCTAACTGGCTAGAGATACTCTTATATATATATATATTGTCCTTTTTGGTAATTTACAACTCAAAACGCTACTTTTACAAGTTCTAGCCAAACACTCAGTTTTTTCAAAAAGCACTTTTTAACAGTTTTTACCAAACACTCAGCTTTTTGAAAATACACTTTTTCATTATGCACTTTTTAAAAACTCCACTTTTTCATTATGCACTTTTACAAAAAGCCGAACCAAACTCACCCTTAATAATGTGAGATTTCAATTCAATTTTTCACTTTTTTCCTTAAACTAATTATTTAGAGTTAATTCTAAAAAAATATTTTTTTAATGTTCAAGGGATTTATTTTTATAAAAATATTATCCATGATGGTCATTAATAATTATTTAGTAACTAATTAAGTTAGTATAAGATTATCTTAAACATCAAATTTAATAACATGTGATTTGAAAAGTATCATTTTATCTACCTAAGGTTAATTTTGTTACACAACACAACCGTGATCTACCTATATTCCTACTGTTTTTTTCCTCATGAATCTAAGCCAATTACAATGAAACAGATCCTATTTGAGTTCAAAAGATCCACTAATTCAACAATAATTCTTGAGGGGGCAGAATCTATGACTTCCATAAATCAAATATAGTCAACCTGAATGTGTTCCAAAATGAAGGCTTTTTAATAATGTGAGATTTCAATTCAATTTTTCACTTTTTTCCTTAAACTAATTATTTAGAGTTAATTCTAAAAAAATATTTTTTTAATGTTCAAGGGATTTATTTTTATAAAAATATTATCCATGATGGTCATTAATAATTATTTAGTAACTAATTAAGTTAGTATAAGATTATCTTAAACATCAAATTTAATAACATGTGATTTGAAAAGTATCATTTTATCTACCTAAGGTTAATTTTGTTACACAACACAACCGTGATCTACCTATATTCCTACTGTTTTTTTCCTCATGAATCCAAGCCAACTACAATGAAACAGATCCTATTTGAGTTCAAAAGATCCACTAATTCAACAATAATTCTTGAGGGGGCAGAATCTATGACTTCCATAAATCAAATATAGTCAACCTGAATGTGTTCCAAAATGAAGGCTTGAGCCAAACGGCTTGTGCTAAGTACATTCTCATAACAAGTGATTACATGATTCGGTCTAGGAGGGATCAAAGACTAGACTTAGTTTACGGGGGACTTCAATGCCTTGTGTCAAACCCAATATCTTCTTCAGATTAACAAAACCATGAATATCAAGTTGAGCTTCACAGAGAAACAAAACTAAGGGACCTTTTTCTCTCACCAAACAGCGGAGTTCTTGAACTGCCTTTGGGATCCCAAGCCCACCGCAGTTTAGACTAAGAATTTTCATGGATGAGAAGGGGGTTGGATACCAACTCCTTTGGAGGGAAAAGATGAGGATTGCTTGTTCTTGGAATTTTCAAGAGAAGTTGAAATAGAAACAGAAGCTTCAGGGGGTTGTTTATTTGATAACCGGCTATTGAGAGAAATACTACGTATCAAACGTTTCCAATTTCTAAGAGAAGATTTGGTACATCATCTTAATTACTCGGCACTATATCCATATCAATTTCAAAAGACTGGTTATCATTATCTAAATAATGCTTATCCTTATCACTGACCTCAAAAGGTATATACGGCTATCGTGAGGAAAATTCAAATTCAACTTATCCTTATCAGAACATACCTCAGTAAGTGCTGTAGAATCTTTGGAAATAATCGAAGGAAGATAGATATAAGAAATCACATTTCTTAACTCTGTTGGATTTCGTACTAATAAAAGATTTCAATGAAAGATAGATATACTTTTCTTCCCCTTCATTAGGCCCAAACCACAATACAACCACAAGCAACCACCAATCAAACTCACAAATCTAAAACCCATGCTGTCACGAGGCACCAATATGGATCCAATCCACGTATAATCACAACCCCAAAAATCCAGTTGCCTCATTCATTATCCCTTATAATCCACTCAACATGGCTTAGATTTGAAAGAGAGAAAGATGGAGAAGGAAAAGAAGAAGAGAGAGAAGAGAAGGTTGAATAACAATTAAAGAAGATGAGGAGGGAAAGATTGGAGACGAAGTGATCAAGTGAAGGGACGAGAAAAAAAAAAGAGAAATGATTACAGCTTCTGTCTAGTGTATTTGCGGCACTGGCCATGATACAATGCAGGCATGTGTCCAAACAGGGACGGAACTACGATTTGAACTGTAGGGGCGAAAGCATGAACCAAAAAAATTTCAAGTTACATGGTTTATTAAAAAAAAATCATGGCAGACAAAACAATTGCACTTTATTACCTGATGAAGTTGAGAAATTCACTAGTGAGTCACACGATGCCTTCGCGCTCGAATGTGAACCTATACAATACAAAGAAGAAAACCTGTCAAAGAGTACCGGTGTGGTGCCAGCCAAATGCCCTCCGAAGGTTAAGTCAGAAATATTCTCACAACTCTAGAGTGCTAGAGAGGATAAATATTGCGTACCTTTATTGGTGAGAGTATTGAGGCTTTTATAGTAGTCGAAAGTTTTCCCTCTTTCGCTTGGAATCCAAGTCCTTTCCTTGTAGAAATCATCTTTTTTAGAGTCCGAAACGTGGTGGACAGATCTTCTCCTTATAGGGAAGATCTTCACCAATATATGAAAATTCTAGAATCCAGGTTGCGCAAGGACTCTGTTTAGGGCTTTTCGAGAATGGGCCAAAGTATTCCCATTAAGAGGTCCAACAGGCCCATGGCCGATCAACCCATCTTTCTTCCCTCCGTCTATCTCAGGTCCGTCCACGTAAGGCCTTGTATGAATAATAGGCTCGCCTCTCTTTTTTTGGCTCGCGGACTATAGTTAGCCCGTCCATTCACTCTAGGCGTCCTAGCCCCTTTTTTCTCCCTTTCAATTGCCTCCTCACTCGATGGGTCCGTCATAGATAAGAGAACGGACCCATGGGGTGACGGTTTTAAAACCTCGATCATATTTTCATGATACCTAGATCCGTGAACTTACCTCCGTACATTGTCAGATTAGGAGTAGCACATTTATGAGTCGTGCCAAGTGTCATCCTGTCAATGGTTGTTGTTTTGGAACGAGGTGTCGCTTCATCTTCTGTGCATATCCTTTATAAATATCGACCCCTCTGCCCCTCATTTTTCCACTTGTTACTGGAGAAAATTGTCAGAGCGAGTCCGTCATACCTGTCAGAGAATAGTCCGTTCACTCCTATACCCGTCGTCTGCAACATCTTGCTCACTCCGAACTTTTGGTAAGTAGTCTCCTATCCGTCCTCTTTTAATTTTCATTCTTTTTTTATCTCTTTTTTTTTAGACTTTACGCACCCGTCGTTCTTTCCAAAACCCGTCAGAGTCTTAGGTTTTGTCATTACATGTAGGCTATGTCTAGTGCGTCGAGTAATCAGTCGGTCGTCCGTGACGGGACGGACTACGAAGAGGTATACCCGTCAGGTCCCAAAGACCACGACGCCCCGAGCGAGGAGAGTAGTCCGTCCTCATCCTCCTTGTCCTCAACAAATGAGGGCCTGGAGATAATCGAAATACAAGAGGGTTCAGCTGACGACGAAGAGCCAATAGTTAGATCCGTCGTGGGAGCTGATGGACTTAGGGAGTTCATCATGCTTCCAGAGTGGACGGTACACGCCTTCACATCCACTATCAAAGAGCCTCACTTTAATACCTTTAGGGCCCGTTACCAGATCCCAAACCATATCCCACTCCGTCTACCCTATGTGTTAGAAAAATATTATTATGAAGGAGTTGACGGAGCAGGTGTGTATGAACAAGTGCTTAAGGCCAGCCTAAGATTTCCACTAAATTCGTTGCATCGCGAACTCCTAAAATACCTAGGTATATCCGTCAGCCAGGTGTCTCCTAATGCCTGGAGGGTTTTCATAGCAATGGAGGTTCTGTACGGAGCTATGTCGGACGGTAGGAGAAGGCTTACAATAAAGGAGTTCCTCCACTGCTACTGTCCGGATGAGATAGATAAGTCGAGGGGCATGTATAGCTTTGTCCCTAGGAGCCCCGTCTTGAAAGTTATATTTGAACTCCAGACTCAAATAGAGACTGGAAAAGCTGTTATTTTTTTGTCGAAGGAGATAGTTGGATGTGTCATCCAGGGTAGACAGACTTCATGCCCGTTGACACAATTTGGGGCGTTTTAAACCCATCTGGTATGGCCCGTCGTATAGAAATGACTCTGTGTACTTTATTTAATTTTATTGCATTTTTAACGTCCGTCCTCTTTGATGCAGTTCGACGGCGTCCCCAGATTACTCTCGAGGAATTCAGCTTCCTTGAGAAATTTTTTGCAAAGACAAAGCCCGAGGAACGAACCTGGGCTAAGCTCATCAACCTCAACACCATTCATTGGTATTGCGATGGGCCTGACCCAACCCCAGCGGCACTAAAGTACGAGAAGCAAACCCGTCTACGTAAGTCCGTTGCCCCTCTTATCTATTTTTATTATCATTATTATTATTTCTTAATCCGTCTACCTCTTTTAGAGATGGAGGATGCTAAAAGGCAAGCAGCTATAAGACTTTAGGCTGCAAAAAACAAAGAGGCTGGAACGGATCCTATGGGGACGGGCTCCAGCAAGCAAAGTCTTAAGAGGAAACTGCCCGCGAAGGGTGACCGTGCGTCCAAACAGCCCAAGATCCCCCTGGAGCCAGTTGTTGGCTTGATGGCTGGGGGGAATAAGTCGGTCACTCCGGTCAAGCATGGTGCTGGCAAAGGCCTAATGACGGGTTCGTCAGGTAGCCAGAAGAAGCCATCCATCCTACTTCGCGAGGACTCCAAGTATGCCCTTGAGAGGTTGTCGTCCATTATTACTACTGACGATCACGAGGACTTAGGGAACCACTCGACGGAGGCTATGGGAGAGACAGGCCTCTTCAATATTGCACAGGTAACTTCTCCATTGTCATATGGTCCGTCCGTTCACCCCTTACTGCCCTTTATATTTTACTTATGCATTTTGTTGTCCTTCAGGCTATGATCATGATGAAGGGCATAATGGGACGGTGTCTCAAACATGAGACGACCATTGGCCGTGTTCGTGAGAAAGCCAAGGCACTGGAGGAAGAGCTGCTTGATCTCAAGGCCTGGAAGGTCGTCCAGGAGAAGAAACTGAAGATGGCCGAGACGGCCCGAGACAAATGTATCCAGCTGACGGACCGTCTAAAGAAGGCTTTGGTGGAGAAAGACGATGAGGTCCGTCAGGCGAAGGAGGTTGCGATACGCGAGTATCGTGACTTCGACGCCCTGATTGCGGAACTGAGTCTGGTTTACAATGACGGTTTTGACGATGCCCTTTGTCAGGTGAAGGCATTACACCCGGAGGTAGACCTGTCCGCCGTCGCCATCACTGCCCCCGAGCCATCAATTGCTCAACCCGTTCAGTCTGAAGATACAAATGTTCTTTTTGACGAGAACGTCCCTGTCTGCGAAGCTCCCGTAGATCAAACCGTTGTGGACAGCCAGGCTAAGGATGCTCGGGACAATCCTGTTGAAGAGAGAGAGACTGCAGCAGATGACTTGTGATAACTTAGCTTTATTTATTAATTAATCTTTTTTTTTTTTTGGTATCAAGTGTAGAACAATTTTTAATGCCCGTCATGTTTTTGGGGTTTTATGAACATAGCCTGTTCAGTATGTTTGTTAAATTCTACAAGGTCCATTGACCTTTGTTTTATTTTTGTGAAATGCATATGTTTTATTTTAAAGTACATTTCACGTTATCAGATGAACTCCGTTTTATTTATGCGCTTCGTCCATTCTCTCTCTCTTTTTTTTTTTCTTTTTTTTTCTTTTTTTTTTTTTCTTTTTTTTTTTTTTGAGGACAATCCGTCTAGTCTTGCGGAATCAACTTATCCGTCCATTAACCGTTTACCCAAGGGTCGTCGCCCCTTAAGATGATTTGTCCGTTCTTAGGACTTTTAGAATTACCATTTGTTTAGAATGGTTCGTTTAGTACGTGGGTTTAGCCCTTTTTGAGTCCCTTGGATTTTAAGAGTTATCATCCTTTAGGGATGATCCGTTCAGTTTTGTGAACTTTGCTTCTTATCCGTCCGTCGTTGTACTTAAAGTTTATCACCTTTTTAGGATGATCCGTCCAGCTTGTGGACGTTATTTTTGGCCTGTCCATTATCTGGACTTAAAGAGTTACTATCTTTTTAGGATAATCCATCCAGCTTGTGGACATTATTTTTGGCCCGTCCATTCTCTGGACTTTAGGAGTTGCCATCCTTCTAGGATGATCCGTCCAGCTTTGTGGACGTTTATTTCTGGTCCGTCCGTTATCTGGACTTTAGGAGTTATCGTCCTTTTAGGATGATCTGTCTAGCTTGTGGACGTTATTACTGGTCCGTCCATTATCTGGACTTTAGGAGTTATCATCCTTTTAGGATGATCTGTCCAGCTTGTGGACGTTATTACTCCGTTCATAGTTAACAAACATAGT
This sequence comes from Quercus suber, assembly GCF_002906115.3. Classification (NCBI taxonomy): domain Eukaryota; kingdom Viridiplantae; phylum Streptophyta; class Magnoliopsida; order Fagales; family Fagaceae; genus Quercus; species Quercus suber. Next base: position 773,466 of record NW_027069489.1, on the reverse strand, counting down.
CGAGCCTGAATATTCCTCTAATTAATTAAGCGAAAACCATATGTTTGTAATAAGTCAACAATACCTGCCCCTTTGGGCTAAAGAAAAAGGAGTGCTCATAGAAAGAATTGAAAAAATAAAAAACTAGGAAAATGAAAAATTAGAAAAACGGGGAATGCTGGTGTTCTTGATATCTTCACACTGTCTCTACTGGTAGTATTTTCGAAGATGCTCTGTGTTCCATGGGTCCTGTAGCTTCTGTCCGTCCATAGTTTCGAGGTGGTAGGTCCCCTTCCTCTGCCATGATGAGATCTTGTAAGGTCCTTCCCAGTTGGGGCCAAGTTTTCCTTGTGAAGGATCTTTAGCCGCTCCCATTACCTTCCGTAGCACAAGGTCCCCGATCTGAAAATCTCTGTGTCTGACTTTGGAGTTGTAGTATTTTGTCATGAGGTTTTGGTATCGGGCCAACCTCTGTTCTGCTGCTGTAGTCGTAAAGCCCCTTCATTCTTATCGTCATTGTAGCTCTCCACTCGATAACTTGTAAGCCCTATCTCTGCTGGAATGACAGCCTCGCTTCCGTATGCTAGCTTGAATGGTGTTTCTCCCGTGGGCGTTCTTGCCGTAATACGATATGCCCACAAGATACTTGGTAACTCGTCAGGCCAGATGCCTTTTGCCCCCTCGAGCCGGGTCTTGATGATTTTGAGCAGGGACCAGTTTGTGACTTCGACTTGCCCATTGGCTTGCGGATGTGCGGGTGACGAGTAGTGATTTGTGATGCCTAATTCTGAGCAGAAATCTTGNGAAGAACGGTAGACACTTGTTCGTCGCTTTGGAGACGAACCTGTTCAAAGCTGCAACTTTGTCGTTTAAGCTTTGCACGTCCTTTACTGTCCTTGGCGGTTCCAACTTCATGATGGCCTGTATCTTCTCTAGGTTGACCTCTATTCCCCTTTGGGATACCATAAAACCCAAGAATTTTCCAGCCGTTACTCCGAATACACACTTGCTTGGATTCAGTTTCATGTTGTATGATCGTAGGGTATCAAATGTCTCTTGGAGGTCGCTCAGGTGATCATTTTCATGTGGGCTCTTAACCAGCATGTCGTCGACATAGACCTGTAGGTTCCTCCCGATCTTGGTGCGCGAACATTTTGTCCATTAATCTTGGTACGTTGCCCCAGCGTTCTTGAGTTCGAATGGCATCACCTTATAGCAAAAGAGTCCTTGGCTGGTGACGAAGGACGTTTTCTCCTGATCAGATTCCTCCATCTTGATCTGATTATAGCCTGAAAAGGCATCCATAAAACTTAGGAGCTGGTGTCTGGCCGTAGAGTCGACCAGTGCATCTACCTGCGGGAGGGCGTGTAGCTGTCCTTTGGGCATGCCTTGTTAAGGTCCGTAAAGTCGACACACATTCGCCACTCCGCTAGCCTTCTTGACCATGACCACGTTCGCCAACCATTCTGGGTAATATACTTCCTAATGAAACTCGCCTCGAGTAGTTTCTGACCTCCTGCACTATCGCTCTGTCCCGTTCATGAGCGAACACTCACTTTTCTGCCGGACGGGTGGGGTTAAGGGGTTCACGTTGAGCTTGTGTACTATGACAGAAGGATCGATCCCGGGTATGTCTTCATGGCTCCATGCGAACATGACTTGGTTCCTCCTGAGGAATGTTGCGAGGGCCTGGCGCACCGGCTGGTAGGCCAATGTCCCTATTCTGGTCATTCGCTCTGGTTTTGACTCGTCGAGTGTTATCTCCTCCAGCTCTTCGACCGGTTCCGCGACCGTCCGCTGTTCTTCTACACACATTGTTTGATGATGATCTTCCATTTCTAGCATGGCAATGTAGCATTCTCGGGTGGTTACCTGATTCCCTCGCAACTCCCCAATCCCATAGTCCGTTGGGAACTTGATCATCAGGTGGTATGTTGATGTTACGGCTTTCCACAAGTTGAGTGTGGGTCGTCCGAGAATACCATTGTAAGCGGATGAGCAGTCTACCACGAGGAACATTACATTCCTAGTGAGTTCTCGCGGGTAATTGCCCATTGTTACTGAGAGTGTGATGTAGCCTATTGGGAATACCCTTGTTCCTCCAAAACTGACAAGTGGAGCATTCGTCGGTATCAGTTGCACTCTATCGATCCCCATTTGCTGGAATGCTGGATAGTATAGGATGTCTGCCGAGCTGCCATTGTCAATTAATACTCGGTGGACATTATAGTCCCTCACACGTATGCTGACAACCAGCGCGTCATCATGTGGATGATGGAGTCTCCTTGCATCTTCTTCAGTGAATCCAATGATAGGGCTTTCCACTCGTGCGGTATTAGGCGTAGAGCCTGTGAGCTGGACGTTCAGGACCAATCTGAGGTACATTTTTCGAGCTTTTTTGGAGGACCAGTAGCCGCGGTTCCTTCCACGATCATCCTTATGTCTCCGATGGGGGTCTAGGACGCTCGTTATCCTGTCGGAGGGCCGGCTCTTGGCGATTGAGATCCGCTCTCTCTTTGTTGACGAATTTCTGCAACTTCCCTTGTCTAATGAGGGCCTCAATCTACTACTTCAAGTCGTAGCAATCGGCTGTGTCGTGGTCGTGATCTCGGTGGGAACGACAATATTTGTCTTGCAGCCGCTTGCTTGGGTCGCTCTTTACTTTCCCTAGGAATGTCAGTGTCCCCTCGTCTTTGATTTGCATCAAAACTTGGTCAATTGGGGCGTTTAGAGGGGTGAAACTCGTGAACCTTCCTCCCGGGGGCTTAGGGCGCCTTTCGCCCATTCTGTCTCCTGTCCTTGGTCTTTTCTGCCCTTGATTCTGGCGCACGTCTGCCTGTCGCTCCCTCTTCCTGGGCTTTTCCTCCCGTGCTAGTAGCGCATCTTCCGTGTTCATGTACTTAGTGGCCCTGTAGAGTACCTCTGACATGGTTTTGGGGTCGTTTTTGTATAGTGAGAACAAAACTTGCCCTTCCGCAACCCGTTCGTGAAGGCCGCCACCCGTATTTTGTCGTCGGCTTTATCGATCGAGAGCGCTTCCTTATTGAAGCGGGTTATGTAGGATCTTAACGTCTCGTCCTCTCTCTGCCTGATGCTCATTAAGCATGCCGTGGATTTCTTGTACCTGTGTCCCCTATAAAGTGCGAGGTGAACTGAGCGCTCAACTCTTTGAAAGTGCTGATGGAGTTCGGCGTCGGCCGACTGAACTAAATTCTCGCGGGACCCTTCAGTGTGATTGGGAAGGCCCTACACATGATTTCGTCCGGTACCCCTTGTAGATGCATCAAGGTCTTGAATGTCTTCAGGTGGTCTAGGGGATCCTTGACTCCATCATAACTCTCTATCTGTGGCATCCGGAACTTGTGCGGTAGGGGAAAGGAATTGATGAGGCCGGTGAATAGAGAGTCAATCTGGTTCACTAGGTCGTCTAGGTCGCTGGACACTCGTCCCTTTAGGGCGTTCATCATGATCTCCATCTGTTCTTTCATTGCCTGCATCTCTGCGAACATAGGCGGAGGAGTCGCGTCCATAAGGGATGGGAGGCTCGTGTTTTGTCGTTCTGGCCTGCTTGGGGCGTTGCTCCCTTCAGGCCCTTCTCGGTCTCTCTGCATGGCGCTGGTACCTTCCTGATCCTCCTTCCGGTTGTTGGGTGCTGTGTTCCTTTGACGCAACTGTTCTTCTAGGTCATGATTCTGTTTAGTGAGGCGCTCCACGGCAGCGGTGAGAGTCCGAACCTGTCTCTCGAGTGCGGTTGTGGGTAGTTCCTCTCCTTGGATGTCGTTGGTGGTTGCCATTGAGCGATTGAGCACCATGCAACCCTTCTGTCTCAGGGATGAAGCAACGTCTGACCATTTTTCTTCTTATTCCCACAGACGACGCCAACTGATGAAGCTGAGAAATTCACAGTGAGTCACATGATGCCTTCGCGCTCGAACGTGAACCTACACAATACAAAGAAGAAAACCTATCAAAGAGCACCGGTGTGGTGCTGGCCAAATGCCCTCCGAAGGTTAAGTCAGAAATATTCTCACAACTCTAGAGTGCTAGAGAGGGTAAATAATGCGTACCTTTATTGGTGAGAGTATTGGGGCTTTTATAGTAGTCGAAAGTTTTCCCTCTTTCGCTTGGAATCCAAGTTCTTTCCTTGTAGAAATCATCTTTTTTAGAGTCCGAAACGTGGTGGACAGATCTTCTCCTTATAGGGAAGATCTTCACCAATATATAAATATTAGAATCCAGGTTGCGCAAGGACTTTGTTTAGGGTTTTTCAAGAATGGGCCAAAGTATTCCCATTAAGAGGTCCAACAAGCCCATGGCCGATCAGCCCATCTTTCTTCCCTCCGTCCATCTCAGGTTCGTCCACGTAAGGCCTTGTATGAATAACAGGCTCGCCTTTCTTTTTTTGGCTCGCGGACTATAGTTGGCCCGTCCATTCACTCTAGGCGTCCTAGCCCGTTTTTCTCCCTTTCATTACCATAAATATTTAAGTCAAGAAGGAAATAATATAAACAAAAAATATTGAAAGTTACAATATGATATTCAAACATTTTCGAAGAAGAATAAAAAAAGAAGAGAATTTCAGATCTCCAAATTTTGAATAATTGGAATTAATATGTTGATTTTATCACATTGACCAACTCACCAATATGATAAACCCATACATTTGGATGCAACTAAAAATCACACTAATAAAGTTTTCAAAACTTTGTTTGAGGATTTTAAAAAATTGGGATATTAATATTAAAAGTTGGCAATGCTACATCATCAATATTGGCTTCTAAAAGAATTTTGCATTTTATCTTTTGAAAAAAATTTAAATATTGTAATTGACTTTCCCATAATTTATAAATCAATTAAAAGTTATATAAATTATTGTCACCCCCATAAGGGAATTTTTTTTTTCTATGAGATTTTTTTGGTTATGAGTTACTGAATTATGATATTGGGGATTTGTGAATTTTTTGTTGTGTTGTATTTGGAATATGGAGGGGCCATGAGTCTAAAGAAAGGTTTAAGTGATTAGTTTCTTTTGGGCTATTTGGATCAATCCAAAAATTTAAGGGGGGCCAACTATAAACTCTAAAATATGGGCATGCAAATAAATAGCTAATTTGAAGGGGGAAAAGAGAAGGGGGGGGGGGGGTGGGGGCAATGGCCCCCCTGCCCCTTATTGGGTCTGTCCCTGTGTCCAAATTTGGGACACATGTCTGCATTATATTGTGTCAAGTGCGCAAATGCACTAAGAAACTCCTTTAGTAGCTATGGTGGACTCAAAGATGGGTGACAACTGCGTGATAGAGTTAACTTCTAGAGGTAAAGTAATACTTTCTAAATCATGGGTAATTCTTTCATTTTATATTAAATATAAAAATACAATTTTACTTCTTTAGGTCACATTTGGATAAAACTTATAAGGATTAAATATTTAAATCAATGGATTTAAAAAATAATTACTAATACCAAATTGTAATGTTAATTTTAGTACACTAAAATTAACATTACAATTTGGATTTTGTTCTAACAAATACATTTGTGACTTTTCATATTTTATTCAAATTGCTTGGACTACAATTGAAATCCAAAATTTTTAATTCAAATACTTTCATCCAAATCCTTTTCAAATCTCCTCACAAATCCTTGCTTAAGAATTTTTTTAATCATAACTATAGTATGCATTTAGGTTAATTATTTCACACGACAATTGATTTTTTAATTATTTATTTATTTTGTTACTTATAATAGTTAAACCTTTCTGAATTAATTTTGCTTCAATATTATTTTTTTAATTTTACCCCTTAAAATCCTAGTTCCCCCACTACTCTTGATATTGAAATTCTTAACCACTATGGAAAAGTTTAAGGAAAGCCAATAACAATAACAAACAAAAAACAAAAAAATTGAGAGAGTTTCAACCTATGATATCTTATGATAGTTTTTTATTATCAAACCAAGACATCAATCGATTTTTGGTGTAAATAGAGATTAAACCTTGGATCTCTTATTCAACCACCTTAGACTTAAGCTAATTGGAACTCATGAAAGGCATGCAAAGTGATATGCATGAAACTCTCTCAATAACAAAATAGTTTGGCAGAGATAGGCATGCAAAATGATCTTTACTTAGGAAGGAAATAAAATGTGATTCAATAGCAAAGCCACTCCATGTGCATATTTTTGGCTAATAAAGGAAAAGAAATATGATTGAATTCTAAATCTCTAAAGCATATGGTGACGAACCATAATGATTGAATTCCACATGTACGAGTTTAGTATAGGGTACCATGTTTTTTGCAACATTCGTGTCCCTATCTTCTAAAGTGAAAAGATTTTACTAGATTGTTTATATGGGGTTTATATGATATGATGGAATTCCAAAGACAATTCACATGAAGATTTTTGGCTAATAAGGGAAATGAAATGTGATTATTTGACAAATAAGGAAATAAAATATGATGGAAAACTTATTCCAAAAGATTTACCTTTGAATTTATAGCACATCACATGACGATCTTGGGCGATAAAGGAAAGGAAATATGATGGAATTCAAATAAACCAAAAGTTTTAAAGCTATGAACAGAAGGATGCAAACAACCCCAATCATAGTATGCAGTTTGGCCATTGGTGTGACGCTAACTTATATGGTTAACCAACCTGTGTCACTAACACGTGAATGGTTAGGTTGAAACTGCAGTTTGTTTAATATTTAATTAGCAGAAAGAAGGGGGGGGGGGGGTGGGGGGGGGGGGGGGGGTGGCGAAAGCCCTAGGTTTATTAATTTTGCAACACACAAGGATAAAAACTTCGACTAAATTGTTATAAACAATCGCAATACCATTATAACTAGTCAATATCATGTTGTAATGCATGGAAAAAATTAACGGAATATAAATTACTATCTCTTATTTTGGGTCTAAATATAAAATTTAATATTTACGATAATTATAATTTTATGCATTTTTTATAAATGGTACCTTGATCCTTAGGTCCATGTGACATTAAGTTTGAATGGCTCATTTGTGTTGCACCTTTATCCTTCTACAATTTAGTCAATTGCTTGAGACTAAATGGCCAATTGTACAAGCCAAGATATTAATATATCTTAGGACAAGGCTTTCGTTTAGTAAAAGATGGAACACAATCTTAACACATTGTTATTTTTAGACACATGTCGTGTTTGTGTCCCGTCTAATGTTCCAAAACACTAAACACAAGTCAAACCCTATATGTTATTTCTTTCTATTGGCATGTGGATAGTATTAAATGATTTTGTAGTTTAGTTTTGTGGGACTTATTCCCTCAAAGTAAGAATCTTATGGGAGATATGGATAATGAATAAACACCTAAACTATATTTGGTAGCAGTCTTGTGGTTAAGTGGTTTAGTTCGATCTCTTCCATAGAGAGAAATGAATAATTACATAAATTAAAAATGAATGGTATGAAAATGAATGAGACTTTTTTAGTGTATTTGAGTGTGAATAAAAATAGAAAGTAAATATATTTTAATATATATATAATTAAAAAAGTTTGATTTTTGGTTGGCTTCATGAAATTTTTCCATGTAAGCTTTCGAAGCCTTAGAATTCACAACTTTTCACCTCAGCTTCATTTATTTTTAGGTTATTTTCATTCCTGACCTTGTGCCTGACTATCTTTCTAGCACCTCCATCACTCTCTTTTGCCTTCTATGGTGTTCTCTGAGCTCCTTATTATATATCCTTATATAAACTGCTTGTAGAACCTGAAAATCATTTGTTTTTTTTTTTTTTTTGGCTCTTTTTTTTTTTTTTGATGGGGAAAGTGTAACTAATTAATAAACACAAATCCTTTTCCACTTGAAGACTGTTCAGGTACATATGTTATATGTTCATTTAATTCTTATTTCACTATATATGTGATGGATACTTAATTTGTTTTTTAAGTGTAACATATGTTATATATAGCCTTTGATTTTGGAACTATATTGGACAGATTCTGTTTATTTATTTGTTTATTCTAAATTTTAAATTATCAACATTTGCACTTGTTGAGTTCCAAGGAGTAAATTATATCTACTTTTGAAACATGGATATGAAATTTAAATTACCCTGTTGAGCTCAAAAAAGGACAAATCTAAATTATCAGTTTGAAATTAAACTTCCTTAAAAAAAAAAAAAAAAAAAAAGTTTGAAATTAAACTGTGAAACTGAAAGAATATTATGATAAAGCAGAGACTTAGCAATCTTTGCTTCTATACACAGAACAAACATAACAAGGAAATGAGAACTTCTAAATAGAGCTGCTTACTTTGGTTGCTTCCAAGACTACTTAACAACGCTCACTGGGCATTAATCTCATGAGAAACGATAGAAGGGATCAAATAGTATCTGTGAATGTGTTTAGAGGTGTTAATAAAATATGAAGGTTGTTAAGGGAAAGGGCTGTAATCCATCAGACAAGAAGCTCTAAACATGCCTCTTTAGGCAAGTAAAGTTGTGGTGCAACTACGCCCACGGTGTGGCATTTAAAGAGGGTCCTAAAAATAGTCTTCTAAACATGTGATAAAGGTCGTACCTCGTACAAAAGGCTCACTTTTCTGCAGGGTATGATAGAGGTGGTTGATAGATAGCTCTACTCCTAATTTTAAAAAAGGCTGACTTTTAAGCATTTGATAGATTATTATTATTATTATTTATTTATTTCATTTTTTTTGATGTTTTGGCTCTGAAATCAAATAATGGATGGTTCAATGACATAATAAAGAGTTTATTGATTTATGGTTTCCGAAAATACTATAAAGAGACACACTAGAAAGGATTAGAGTTCCTAGAGAACCTGTCAGGCCAAAGTAGACCTAACTGCTTGTTCTAACCAAACTTTTTGTCGGATAGTATGCGATTATGCTTATAAAATATGAGCTACTTTTGCAGGAAAACTTCTCTGAGCCTTGTGTTTCTTTAGATTGCAATGGACAAGGGCAAACAGATTATGATCAATAACAATGGTGGACATGCTGGCAGAGGTTGCAACAACAGTACTATGACTAGTGACGCTTTTAATAATCAAAGTAAACTGAAAATTTTGGTGTGTGACAGTGATCCTGAGAGTTGTGATGAGATCTCCACCCTTCTAACCAAATGCAGTTATCAGGGTTTGTTGCTCTCTATATATATTTAATTTTACTTTATCATTATTTATAGTGTTCTCTATTTCTTATGGCAAGGTTTTGCAAGTATATTCTTCTTTTAGCACTAAGTTCGTGTAAATATCCAGCTTAGCTATTAGCATTGACAATTGCATGCACATGAGGTCTGAGGTCAAAAACATTTTACACTTATTGATTGATAATATATGACACATTTCTATAGTTGTGACAGATTTCCTTTGTTGGTTTTTCATCCTGGTCATTTCAAGAAGGCCGTAGCCAATTAAGTCCAGGTTTTTAGGCTAAAGAGGATGGCTTCCTCATATTTTTTTCAGAGTTTCCTCTGCTTCATTTAGCCAGAGTCATTCCACATGAATTATGATGTCTACGTTTTTATAAGAAAGCGTTTACTGGGCTCACGCAATGCTTGTGCATCTTCCTATGTGTTTATTGATATCTTTGCATCTCACAATAGTCTGAGAGTCCTTTATCTGAAATAAGTGTAATCTGTCTTTCAAGTTATACTGCATAAACTCCCTAATATTTCTAAAACTTGTTTACCTACAAAGGCAACATTTAATCACTAATAACAACATAATCTATTGCTTCACAGTAATCTCAGTGAGCTCATTTGTAGAAGTGGTTGATACATTGGATGCTGAGGGACCCCATATTGACATCTTACTCGTTTCAGTTGACCCTCACATAGACAAAGGCATGAAAATGTTGAAGTATATCAGTGAAGAATTCCAACACATTCCAGTGATCATCAGTAAGCTTTCATGTTGTTTGATCTGCAGTTAGTATTTTCTTTATTTTTTATTTTTGTTCCTTAGAATAAACAAGTGACTGGAAAATAAAATTCATTAAAATGAAATCTTATAAAAGAGACAAATTTAAGCGCTTTACAATTACAAAAACAAAGAACAAGCCTTAGTCCCAAATTTAGTTTGACTTTACTCATCATCCTACTTAATTAATATCCAGGGGTTCTTGTTTTGTTCAGTATTGTCTAGACAAGACCATATCTCTCTTATTTACAAGTACTTAAATCTTGGCGTGGCTGACTATTTGATGAAGCCTTTATGCACCGACGAGCTATCAAATCTATGGAAGCACAAGGGGAGGAGCCGGAATATGGTTGGTATCACTTTGATGCACAGTTAGTGATTTTTTTACCTTTTTCTAGTTAAGATCCGAACATAAGATAAATAAATTTGCAGTACATCTGTACATGTCACATATATCCTAAGAATGTATAGGTACTTTTCAAAGATCAGTGCAGAAGACAGCAATTTTAGCTTAGTAATCTCCTGTTAGGATTTCATCTATCATAGACATACCTTACTCTTAGATTTTTTACAAATTTGTTGTCAACTAATTTTAGTTTGATCAATTTCAATTGGTTCCAAAATGGCACATTTTTATGTTCAACTCTTTCACTAAGGTGCCCTCCAAGAAACCTTAGATAATTTATGTTGTGTCTACTCATAGCAGCCTGTAGTGCCGCAGAAGAACATCCAAAGTATAGTGTTCCTCTGACGACACTAAGTTCTAGTAAAACTAACATGAATATAAATTTTTGTTTCTTAAATGACAGATGAAAAAGTTACTGGGAAATACAAATGCAGAGTCAAGCCATATAATCAGCAAGAGTGGCTGAGTGTTTTGTGCTGAGAAGTTTAGCATACTCTGAGGACATCCAATAAGTTAAATGCTTCAGAAAATTGTGCATGTGCACCCATTCATGAAAATCTTGGATTCAATTGGAAGGGTATAAGTTTGTAGTCTGTGGTTGTGGTCTAATATTATAGCACCTCCTTTTAAAGCTTACATTTCCCTTCGGATGTTTTAAGTATTATCATTTGACTTAATTCGGGAAATTCCTTTTGACGACTAGTCTTCCTTCATATAGCTTATAAAAATTCAAAAAGTAATTGAGACATAGCTTTTACTTGAGTTTAGATATAGAGTTCAAATTTTCCCACAGTAAACCTGGCTAGGATTGGTGCAGACGTATACATTGGCGTATACAACAGTAGGTTTTAATATAGAGAAATGACATGTCTACAACATTTTCACAACGAATCTTAAGTGGCAGGCTGTTACTGGTTATTATTGTTAAGGCAAAAAAGTAATCTTAGTGTTTGAACCAATTACAACTAACCACCTGTGATTTGTTGTAAAAATATTGTAAAATTGTTGTAGACGTAGCATCTCTTTTTCAAATTTGAACCAATAACAACTAACCACCTATGATTTGTTGTAAAAATATTGTAAAATTGTTGTAGACGTAGCATCTGTCTTTAATATATCATATATGTGAGGGTTAACATTGCCAAATAGCATAATTTTAGAAAAAAAATATAGGAGAAATGCATCCGACCAAACTTATTTAATTATATAGCACTTTTTTGAACTTCGAGTTTGTTAAATTCAAGTTCCAAGTGAAACTCTAGTCTACCAAACTCGAGTTCCAATCATTATGGGCTCAAGTGGTAATCCAATCACTTAGAATTCGAGTTTTAGTTAGAACTCAAATTTGACAAACTTGAGTTCTAAAAAAGTGCTACATAACTAAATAAGTTTGGCTGGATATATTTTTCCTAAATTTTTCCTAAAATTATGCTATTTGGCAAAAAAAAAAAATGCCAATATGTGAGTGATCTTTCATTGGAAGTAAAAAAAAATGATAATAAAGAGACAAAGTTTAAATTTAAAAAAATGGGTACGATGAAACTACAGAATTGTGTATATTCTTTGAAAAAATGTGTATATTAAATATACACAATTGTATACAATCTTTGAAAAATGTGTTCATTGAATATAGAAAATAGTGTATAATCTTTGAAAAACTGTGTAAATTCTTTGAAAAATTGTCTATGTTGAATACAAAATTATGTACATTATTTAAAAAATTGTGAATATTGAATGTACTTGTGTATCTTCTAAGAAAAGTTGTATACATTAAATAAACAAAATTGTGTACCTTGAATATACAACATTGTGAACATTTTTTAAAAATTTGTATATGTTGAATATATAGAATTGTACACTTTCTTTGAAATAATTGTGTACATTGAATATACATAATTATGTAGATTCTTTGAAAAGTGTAATGTACAAAGTTGTATACATTCTTTGAAAAATTTTGTTCCTTCAATCAACAAAATTGCATACACTCTTTAAAAAATTGTGTACATTAAATATTAAGAATTGTTTACATTTTTTGAAAATTGCCATACATTGAATATATAGAATTTTATACACTTTTTAAAAAATAGTGTACATTAAATATATAGAATTGTATACTATGGGAGGACTTTCATCTCGGCCCCCAATCAAGTATTGTTCTCTTTGGAAATAGCGTTGAGCCTTAATCCTCAAGGATTTGTTCAATCCCACATCAGGAAGAGACACCTCCCACCCATGCCTTATAAGCCTTTGCCCTAAGGACGAGTGTACCACTACTACACAAAATTGTGGACATTGAATATAGAAAATAGTCTACATTAAAAAAAAAAAAAATTATATTCTTTGAAAGTTTTCAACAATAAAAAATTTGTCAATGCTAAATATACAAAATTGTGTACATTCTTTGAAAAATGTGTATATTAAATGTACAGAATTGAGTACATTCTATAAAAAAAATTGTGTACGTTGAATATACAGAATTTGGTATATTCTTTGAAGAATTGTATATGTGGGGCACAAGAATTAGGGATGACAATTATAGCCCGGCCCGCAGATACCCGACCCAGCCCGACCTAATAAAGAATAGGGTCGGATTTGGGTTTTTTAAAAAAAAAAACCCGAAGCGGGTCCGGGTTTTTAACAAAACCCGGCCCAAACCGACCCGGTTACAAGATAACACAATTACAAAAAAAAACCCTCATATATATATATATATATATGCTTATAAACCCTAATCTAATCCTCTCTCATTTCACAACAACTCACCAGCCGCCTCTCTCCCTTTCCACTCCCACTCTCACTCACTCTCAATCTCACCACCAGCCCAAGATGTCACCGCCGGTCCAAGCTCTGTCACCGCTCTCCCTCAAGCGACCTCGCTGACAAGCACCTCAAGCGATCAAGCACCTCTCCTCACCTCGCCGGACCTTCATCTTTCTCACCTCGTTGTGAACTCAAGCCACTGCACTGAAAATCGGCTTTTTTGTTCAAAGAATCAAATTTGTATTTTCTAGTTTAAGTGCTATTTTTGTTGAATAGAATCGGCTTGTTTGATTTGATTTTGTAAGGTCTTCTTGTTAGGACCTAGAGATTATATGTTAGATAACACAATTACAAAAAAAAACCCTCATATATATATATATATATATGCTTATAAACCCTAATCTAATCCTCTCTCATTTCACAACAACTCACCAGCCGCCTCTCTCCCTTTCCACTCCCACTCTCACTCACTCTCAATCTCACCACCAGCCCAAGATGTCACCGCCGGTCCAAGCTCTGTCACCGCTCTCCCTCAAGCGACCTCGCTGACAAGCACCTCAAGCGATCAAGCACCTCTCCTCACCTCGCCGGACCTTCATCTTTCTCACCTCGTTGTGAACTCAAGCCACTGCACTGAAAATCGGCTTTTTTGTTCAAAGAATCAAATTTGTATTTTCTAGTTTAAGTGCTATTTTTGTTGAATAGAATCGGCTTGTTTGATTTGATTTTGTAAGGTCTTCTTGTTAGGACCTAGAGATTATATGTTAATTCTTGTTTGTACTTTTGATGTGGGAAAATTTTGTAATGAAAGTAGTTTCCCCTACTGTTTGGTTGCTGGGAAAATCAATATCAGGCAAACAAAATTTTTTTTTGGTTGGTCAACGGATCTGTTAAGATCTGAAATTTCTTGAGTTTCTTGATTGGACAAAGGGATCTGTTCAAACCTAGGGATTTTCTTGATTGGACAAAGGGTTTCGGATCTGTTCAGATCTGGATTTTCTTGAGTTTCCCCTACTGTTTGTTTGCTGAGAAAATCAGTATCAGGCAAACAAATTTTTTTTTTTTTTTTTATTGGACAACAGAATAGGCCCTAAAGTGGCATGGCCTAACGGGGCCCGTGGGACCCGACGGGGCTGGTTTGGGCCCCAAGAAAAAAATTTGATTAATAATCGGGTCGGGTCGGGTCTGGGTCGCGAGTTTTGGCCCACAGGTTGGGTCCGGATATAAAGAAACCAGGCCCGAACCCGATCCGTTGCCATTCCTAACAAGAATTTAAATAAGGTACCTATGCCACGTGTCATATCCATGGCCGAGGAGTCTATTATTGTGTCGAGAAGGCCACACACTCGGACAGTAAGGCCATGTCAGTGGCACATTGCCAGAGGAGGTCTTATTGTGGAGAAAAAGCTTCAAAGAGGGGGTTAGCCCTAACATGACTGAAGGGTTGGTGGCTACCCCCACATTTAATGCACCCCACCAAACCTTCTGGTTGCATTTATATGGAGAAGATCCTTGAATAGTGCTATCTTGGCTGCCGCAACTCACAAGGGGTATGGGAAGATGTCTGATAGGACAAGCACTCAAGTGATGGACTGGACGATCAACAAATGGAGGGCCAAGATCGCTTGAAGGGAGCTATATAATGTGAGAAACCCTTCAAGGAGGAGAGGGCAGAAAATATGTAGAGAAAACACTGTAGCATTAAGAACAGCAACTGTAATCAAATCTAAGAGAAATATATTCAAGAACTACTCTCCTCAGACATTTCCGAGGAAGAATTTCTATGCACCACATTTGTCTATTCATTATTTTTCCTTGCTCTCTTACCATCTTTAGCCCATTAAGGGCGTTGTCCACTTTATTAAAGCCTAGTTTTTTAGTCTACTCTCTACAAATTTATTGTATTGAGTTCTTTGGGTCTTAATCCATTCATCTTTTGGACCTAAGAACCAAAGCCCGCCCCTACAGTATACATTAAATATACATAATTGTGTAAATTCTTTGAAAAAAAATGTGTCGGTTGAATATACAAAATTTTTATACATTCTTCAAAAAGTTGTATATGCTGAAAGTATAGAATTGTATAGTCTTAAAAAATTGTGTACATTCTTTTAAAAAGTGTGTTTGTTGAATGTACAAAATTATGTACATTTTTTTGAAAAATTGTTTACATTATTTGAAAAATGTTCAAAAATCAAAAAATTATGTACATTATTTGTAAAAGTGTATAGGTTGAATATACAAAATTATGTAAGTTCTTTAAAATATATATATATATATATATATATACATCTAATATATAAAATTCTATACATTCTTTGAAAAAATTTATTTCCCTTCGGATGTTTTAAGTATTATCATTTGACTTAATCGGGAAATTCCTTTTGACGACTAGTCTTCCTTCATATAGCTTACAAAAATTCAAAAAAGTAATTGAGACATAGCTTTTACTTGAGTTTAGATATAGAGTTCAAATTTTCCCACAGTAAAGCTGGCTAGGATTGGTGCAGACGTATACATTGGCGTATACAACAGTAGGTTTTAATATAGAAAAATGATATGTCTACAATATTTTCACAACGAATCTTAAGTGGCAGGCTGTTACTGGTTGTTATTGTTAAGGCAAAAAAGTAATCTTAGTGTTACTTTCAAATTTGAACCAATAACAACTAACCACCTGTGATTTGTTGTAAAATTGTTGTAGACGTAGCATCTCTCTTTAATATATCATATATGTGAGGGTTAATATTGCCAAATAGCATAATTTTAGAAAAAAAATATAGGAGAAACGCATCCGACCAAACTTATTTAATTATATAGCACTTTTTTGAACTTTGAGTATCTTAAATTCAAGTTCCAAGTGAAACTCTAGTCTACCAAACTTGAGTTCCAATCATTATGGGCTCGAGTGGTAATCCGATCACTTAGAATTCGAGTTTCAGTTAGAACTCAAATTTGACAAACTTGAGTTCTAAAAAAGTGCTACATAACTAAATAAGTTTGGCTGGATATGTTTCTCCTAAATTTTTCCTAAAATTATTCTATTTGGCAAAAAAAAAATGCCAATATGTGAGTGATCTTTCATTGGAAGTAAAAAAAAAAAAAATGATAATAAAGAGACAAAGTTTAAATTTAAAAAAATGGGTACGATGAAACTACAGAATTGTGTATATTCTTTGAAAAAATGTGTATATTAAATATACACAATTGTATACAATCTTTGAAAAATGTGTTCATTGAATATAGAAAATAGTGTATATTCTTTGAAAAACTGTGTACATTCTTTGAAAATTTGTCTATGTTGAATACAAAATTATGTACATTATTTAAAAAATTGTGAATATTGAATGTACTTGTGTATCTTCTAAGAAAAGTTGTATACATTAAATAAACAAAATTGTGTACCTTGAATATACAACATTGTGAACATTTTTTGAAAATTTGTATATGTTGAATATATAGAATTGTACACTTTCTTTGAAATAATTGTGTACATTGAATGTACATAATTATGTAGATTCTTTGAAAAGTGTAATGTACAAAGTTGTATACATTCTTTGAAAATTTTTGTTCCTTCAATCAACAAAATTGTGTACACTCTTTAAAAAATTGTATACATTAAATATTAAGAATTATTTACATTTTTTGAAAATTTCCATACATTGAATATATAGAATTTTATACACTTTTTAAAAAATAGTGTACATTAAATATACAGAATTGTATACTATGGGAGGACTTTCGTCTTGGCCCCTAATCAACTATTGTCCTCTTTGGAAATGGCGTTGAGTCTTAATCCTCAAGGATTTGTTCAATCCCACATCAGGAAGAGACACCTCCCACCCATGCCTTATAAGCTTTTGGCCTAAGGACGAGTGTACCACTACTACACAAAATTGTGGACATTGAATATAGAAAATAGTCTACAGTAAAAAAAAAAAAATACTTATATACATTCTTTGAAAATTTTCAACAATAAAAAATTTGTCAATGTTAAATATACAAAATTGTGTACATTCTTTAAAAAACGTGTATATTAAATGTACAGAATTGAGTACATTCTATAAAAAAAAAAAAAAAATTGTGTACGTTGAATATACAGAATTTGGTATATTCTTTGAAGAATTGTATATGTGGGGCACAAGAATTTAAATAAGGTACCTATGCCACGTGTCATATCCATGGCCGAGGAGTCTATTATCGTGTCGAGGAGGCCACATGCTCGGACAGTAAGGCCATGTCAGTGGCACATTGCCAGAGGAGGTCTTATTGTGGAGAAAAAGCTTCAGAGAGGGGGTTAGCCCTAACATGATTGAAGGGTTGGTGGCTGCCCCCACATTTAATGTATCCCACCAAACCTTCTGGTTGCATTTATATGGAAAATACCCCTGGATAGTGCTATCTTGGCTGCCGCAACTCACAAGGGGTTTGAGAAGGTGTCTGATAGGACAAGCACTCAAGTGGTGGACTGGACTATCAACAAATGAAGGGCCAAGATCGCTTAAAGGGAGCTATATAATGTGAGAGACCCTTCAAGGAGGAGGGAGCAGAAAATCTGTAGAGAAAATATTGTAGCATTAAGAACAGCAACTGTAATCAAATCTAAGAGAAATATATTCAAGAACTACTCCCCTCAGACATTTCCGAGAAAGAATTTCTATGCACCACATTTGTCTATTCATTGTTTTTTCTTACTCTCTTACCATCTTTAGCCCATTAAGGGCGTTGTCCACTTTATTAAAGCCTAGTTTTTTAGTCTATTCTCTACAAATTTATTGTATTAAGTTTTTTGGGCCTTAATCCATTCATCTTTTGGACCTAAGAACCAAAGCCCGCCCCTACAATATACATTAAATATACATAATTGTGTAAATTCTTTGAAAAAAAATGTGTATATTGAATATACAAAATTTTTATACATTCTTCGAAAAGTTGTATATGCTGAAAGTATAGAATTGTATAGTCTTAAAAAATTGTGTACATTCTTTTAAAAAGTGTGTTTGTTGAATGTATGAAATTGTGTACATTTTTTTGAAAAATTGTTTACATTATTTGAAAAAAGTTCAAAAATCAAAAAATTATGTACATTATTTGTAAAAGTGTATAGGTTGAATATACAAAATTGTGTAAGTTCTTTAAATATATATATATATACATCTAATATATAAAATTTTATACATTCTTTGAAAAAATTATATATATTGAATTTACAGAATTGTATACATTCTTTAAAAAGTTGTGTACACTGATTCTACAGAGTTGTGCACGTTCTTTAAAGATGATAATTAATTTGTGTTGCTTTCTAATTGGCTTAGACATTTGTTGGTCATGTTTTGTAGACTTTATGGTACTATTTAAGTATTTATTTGGTCCAAATCACAACCATGCGTTTTGTTTATGTGTTTTTCGTTAGTTGGACTTTATGGTATTATGCATGTTATTTTATTTTGAACTTCACGGTATTATGCATTAAATTGGACTGATTATTAGAGGAATGACTTTTGATGTATTCATAGATGTGGACTAATATATGATAATGACAGGACTTTTGTAATAATTATGATAGGACTTTATGGTAGTAGTAGATGAGTTTTCCAGTTGGTGATTATGTAAATATTAGCAACAGGAAAAGGCATTTTATCTAATAAATGAATTTTCATATTATGTAATGCATAGTGGATATTGCACTATAGTGTATTTTGTATTGAACTATTTGGACTTATATTTTAAAGCTCAAAATGTAAAATCTAACAATTTGTTTCAAATTGGTTAATTTTTTCGCTTGAGAAAAAAAACCCAAAACGGAACTTATATTTAGAATTTTTATCTTGATGTTAAAGCCCAAATTTGGTTTAAATTTGTGAATACATATATTTTTTTTTAATCCTAAATTTTTTGGGCAAAAGCCCAAAACTAGAAGCCTAATAGTGTAAGCCCAAACCAGTGACTAAATTGAAATTGACCGACTAATTTCATCTAGGCTGGAAACCTATTCGGTCAGTTTTGGTCCAAGTTTTAACAAACTGACTAGATCAATTCGGTTATAGGATATTCTTAAAAACCGACCAGACTAGACCATACAAGACCAAACTAATATCACCCCAACTTTAGCCTTCTTTTCTCTTTTTCCTCCAAACTTCTCATTACACTGACATGACTTATATACACCTACAAACTTACTAAAATTATACATTTAAATACTGTTTATTTTGCTAAAAATTAAAAAAAAAATATTATTCACACATGAATTACTACTGTTCATTTGTTTTAATGTGTTCATAGGATATGAACAGTGTAAGAGACGCTGGTCAGAAAAAAAAAATGTGTACGTCTGAATACTACTTATTTTGCTGAAAATAATAAAAAATCATTTTTTAATTACTGTTCATTTTTAAAATTACTGTGTTTATAAACCTAAATGCACTGTTCATGAACATGAACAGTACACTGACGCTGAAAAAAAAAAAAAAGCAGCCGGAAACGCAGACGGCAGACGCAATCCAAACAAAGTTACCTGTCGACAATGAAATAATTTCTATTAATTTCACAAAAATAAAAATGGAGACTTTATAGATGTATTACTATTGCAAAGTAGGGTCCAATAGACCTGTCAACCTACTCTCCAAAATCTCAAAGAAAATTAATCATTTCTAGAAGTGGGTGAGTTGCTTAATGGCAGAGAACTGCAAGAGTGCTATACAGGAATTAAACATGATCTGATGTCCACCTTTTTGGTTTGAAAAGTAAAAGGAACTCTTATAGTAAAATAAATAAATAAATAAAATAGTTGTATATAATATTTTCACAATAAATTATAAGTAATAATAAATTGTTATTAATTTTAATTTGAACTCATTAAAATTATTATTATTTTTTTACCAGTAACAACTAATAATAACCTGCCACTTAAAATTTATTACAAAAATATTGTGAATTCTTCTGAAAAAATAAGTTGAAAAAAAAAAAAAAAAATAGAGACTCCAAAGATACAAGCATCCCTGTCCAATGCTTCACAGACGCTTGTCGCTTGGATGATAGTAACAGGGCAACAAGCACCCAACAAAACTAATGGTGGGCTAGCTCCCTATTTATCCACACAAAAGGAGTGGGATTTTTATTTTTTGGTAAATGTCTTTTTAAATCTTAGAGATTTGAATATGTTTCATGTAAACCTTAAATTTTCAAAATGTTTCATTAGTGCTTCAAAAATGTTTAAAATGTTTCATTTAAACTTTATAGTTTCATATTGTTTTATTAAAACCTTAGGATTTTGGATAAGTTTCATTCAAACTTTTTTTTTTTTATGATAAGAAATTTCATTTGAACTAGTGTTTAATGGTGTTACTAGAAAAAATATGCCAGAAGTTTAATGAATTGTTTTAGAAATTTTGAGGTTTAAATGAAATATTTTGAAAGTTTAAGGTTTGAATGAAACATACCTAAAACTAAAACTTTATAAGTTATGAAAAATAATTTACCTTTTTTATTTAGAATCTAAAGGAGCAAGAGATGAATATGAGATGCAGAGGTGGTTTTGACAATAGGGTCGGTCAAAATCAAGTTCACAAGTAAAAGAGAAGAATATATATATATATATATATATATATATGTATGTATGTATGTATGTATATAGGTGAGAATTGAACTCTAGATTTCTTATTTAATCATCAGAGACTTTACCAATTGAACTAACTGAACTCAACCTAACTAATGTATATAATTATTTTTTGAGAATCCATTTTTTTTTTCCTCTTATTTCAATAATGTGGCACAATATTATTAACATAGGGGATTCTCCTTCCCCTTTTTTCTTATCCTTACCCCCTCTCAAAGAGAATGGTAAACAACACTTTAAATTCTATAAATTAGTAGGGATAGTTTCAAATAAAACCCTATATTTTAAAAAGTTTTAAATTAAACACTCTCAAAGAAAATGGAAAACTACACTTTAAATTCTATAAAAAGTCTGATTGGTAAGAGGATTTTTGCTTTTATTTTCAAAACATTATGAAATTTTTTTATAAAAAAATTGAAATTAAAACTAGTTTTCGGATAATAATTTTTACATTATATGTGTTTAGCTCCCACTTTTAAGAATAATTTTCAGAATACTAAAATAAAATAAAAAAGTTTGGGAGACCATTTCTATTTTTGAGATTTTAAAAAAAAAATTACAAAAATTAACGTGTAAAATATGTAGATTACTTTCTTCTTCTTCTTCTTCTTTTTTTTTTTTTGGTGTGGATAATGATAAGAGATTAGAGCTTATGTATCTTTTTTCTTTTTAATAATAATAAGTTTCAAATTTGAAGTTTTTAAATTTTTTTTGTGATAATGATAAGCTCCTTAATTTAAGGGATAAAAGAATTTAGACAAATCAATGGGGTCTACTATTTTTAATTTATTTACAACTATATTATTAAAAACATTTTTCACATCTTAAAAATATCCCTTTCAACCGTTTTCAAAATCATGTACTCAATAAGGAAAATAGGATACAGTTTTTTGAAAATTGTATTTAGAGAACATTAGCCAAACAATAAATTCAAATGTGGGACCCACCCTTTTATGGATTGCAAAACAAAAAACTATATTTACATACTTTTACCAAATAGACCCCAAATTAGCAGGGATGGTTTCAAATAAAACCCTATATTTTAAAAAGTTTTAAATTAAACACTAAAGTTTAAAACAACAACAACAACAAATTAAAATTTATAGTTTCACTAGTTTCAAGAAAAATTGTGAAAATGTTGATAGATTCAAATTATAACCAATAATAACTAATCACCTATGATTTGTTGTAAACATGTTATGGACGTAGGATTTCTCTTTCTAATTAAGCCTTGAGCTTTTAAATCATATTAACATAAAACCTTGGAATTTTTAGGATTGATTTGGGGTTTGATTTCTGTGGTTGACTGAGATATTTAAATTGATACGATTAAGTCTACAATGCAATTTAAACAAACAAAATTATTGATTTTAATTTGTAATAACCTTAAAATTGTAGAATTTAATTTGAAACAATATGGTTTAATTTGAAACCACCCCTAAAGTATGATGTTTAAAATGAAATTCATTCTAAAAAATTGTTGTCAACTTTTCTCTCTTTCTCTCATCCTCTTTCTACCTCGTAAAAATTGTTCAAAAGATCAACAACAATGGATCAC
Source organism: Quercus suber (assembly GCF_002906115.3). NCBI lineage: Eukaryota > Viridiplantae > Streptophyta > Magnoliopsida > Fagales > Fagaceae > Quercus > Quercus suber. The sequence goes on along the minus strand of NW_027069489.1, from coordinate 751,234 downwards.
TGATAGCTCATGATCATCATTTGGAGCCTTGTCTATTTGTCACTCGTTTGCCACTCTATGCACTTGCCACTCTTTGGTCATCACTTGCCACTCCTCCCCCTTAAAACCGACCGGTTCAATCACAGTTCAAAAAATGGTTGTTGGTCGATAATCCGATATATATCAGTCGATATTAATGGTTCGTTTGAATTGAGGGGGAAGGAGGGAAAGTAGAGTAGATTTTGTCCAAAATTAACCTACTTTTCAACTAATTTTACTCTACTCCTCTAATCCCTCCTCTAATCCCCCCCCCCCCCCCTCTTCTCAATTCAAATGGACTATAAGTGCTAAATTTCAAAGTTGATTATGTTCGGACTGGATGACAGATTGACTCTCAATCCGGGCTCAACCAAACTATTAACACAATTAAGACGAGAATAAGTTATTAGGAATTATATTTAAGAAAAAAAAGGACAATTAAAATGTGGTATTTTTTTTAGAACAATTTTACATATCATGTGTATGTATATATATATATATATATTTTTTCCTTTCTTTTTTGTAGTTAGAATCCTTTAAAAGATAAGGTCTTTCATCAATATAAATCATAGAGGGTCGTTTACAACCACGTTTTACATCCTTCCATTACTAAAAAGATAAGAGACACAAAGACACGAATAAAACATGTGCAATTGAAAGTTGAAACATTATGTTTGGTCACCACTAATCATCTCTACTGGTTGCATTGCATAATCGGCTAGCACTGCACCTCTGGCCAAACTGCATCCACTTTGGTTGTCCAAATCTTTTTCTTGCTCATAGCTTTAGATCTTTTGGCTCTGGTTTTCTAGAATTCGAGCACATTTACTTTCCTTTCTTAGCCAAATACATGGAGGTAATGTTGCTTTGGTTTGGATCACATTCTTTTTCCTTACCTTACTAGTTAAAGATCTCCACATGGCCTAGGCTCCAACCTATCACCACCAAACTATCTTCCATTTTTTTTTCCTTGCAGTTTTCAGTATCTTTCTTGTCGCCAAACCTTTCCATCTTCCCCCTTTATGCTATGGTAAACTAGTCACCCACTACATCTCCTATTAGTGACGGAGCCAAGAATTTATCTTTAGGGAGGCCATATATAAATTTTTATTTTATTTTTATTTGTATGAAATGTAAAATAGTAATGTGCAATTTTTTTGGGGCTTTTTCTTTTTGCTTGAAAGGCCCTAATATATTGTTAAGTGGACCAAATTATGGACCAAAGTTTAATTTTATTGGGCATAAAAAAAAACTTAGGGTGGTCACAAATTTTTTTTTAAGGGTAGAAAATGTTTATTATCCGGTATGGAGGGCCAAAATGATAAGGTTATTTAAAAATTTTCAAATTATTTAATATATTTACTTCTTCTTTTTTTAATTTTGGGGGGTGGGGGAGGCCCCCCTCGGTCCTTTAATAGCTACGCCACTGTCCCCTATAGCCCAATCTCAACCTTTCATTTCTCGGTTGCCCCTACATCCTCTACAACCTATTGGATATACAAGTGAGAGTGAAGTACTATATTGAATTATAATGAGAAAATTGAGTAGTTAAAATAACATAGTTTGACTAAAACTTATAGACTTCAGCTTTTGAGTTAAGTAATGTCTCTATATTAGGTTAACTATTCACTTGGAGTCTTCCCAAGATATTATATCCTCAACATAGCCAATCTTAACTTTCACATCAACACTCTCATCTAATGGAATATTCCGTTAAGTTAGGAGAGTAATGATTTATGAGGGGATGAAATATTTGTTGCGTTTATAAAACCTCAACTCAAGGGTATTGAGACTCTGAAGGCGACATTTATTGAAACATTTGGGAGGAGGTGTTGTTTTGTGAACTAATCAATAGAGTTTCGTGTATTTTTTTTTTTTTTTTTTTTTAATTTATGAACATAGATATTGGTGTAATTTATCTATAAAACAATTACAAGAAATATAAAAACGAATTACAATAATTAAACCCTAGTCTACAACTGATCTACAGTACATCTCTTACTTTAGGCTTGAAGGCTAGCTAAATTATGGAGTAGGAAAGGATATAAGCCATATGGCATCTGCTTCGCTTGATTTTAGAACTGGTCTTGTAAGTTACAATGGCCAATATTTACAATCTACCACCATCACTCCGTTAATAACAAAAGTATTCATGATAATAGAAAGAAAAACTCAAGAAATCAACATTTGCTATTCATTATGAAACTTGAAATTGACAAAAAGAAATAGGAATTCAAATTTAAAATTACACATTCATGAATCAAAACATTAATTAAATCGATCATAATTTTAAAAAGAATAAAACTTAGCTAATTGTTATGCTAACGTCTTAGCATGGGGAGGGACCCATCAACAAACCAGCAGACTTCATTCTCTATTCTAACCCCACCCCCCAATAATGTATTGTTTTGTCAGCTTTAGATGCTTTTGGAATGTACTATGATAGAACAACATTGGTAAATGCTATGACTTTCCGAATGTACTCTGATAGTGGTAGGAGTAGGACTCTATTATTTGTAATGTCTTCTTAGTATTTTTATGTAAAAATCATTTTTTACGCCAAAAAAAAAAGGTAATTCTTTTTAATCATTTCAAGTACTTATTGTAATAGAACACTTAATCATTTCATGAAACATATTCCTTAAAAATGCCATTAAACAAAGCTATTTCACCTTCTTCGGCTGCACTTTGCTTTGAAGAAGCCTTGCTCTAAGCCTATATGGCATGGAAGATGGCCTTGAAAAAAAGATTCTCACATGTTATAATTGAAGGGGATGTAGAAGAAGTGATGGAAGAATAAGTGGATCCTACCAAAAATGTAAGCTGGCCAGCTGGGAATTAAGGTAGACAGTAGAAGATATTAGATATGTGGTTAGGAATCATTCTGAAGAGCAGGTCGAGTTTGACTGGGTTTTTGGTAGATATAGGAACTAGATTGCTCCTTCATGGTTATGGCTATAATGGTTTGCATTTTACACTCTGTGCACATATAATATCTATAATTTTTACGTACGGTATTTAAATTTAAAACTGTGTACATGTTTTACATTAAGAAATATATGAGAATTAATAACTTTTCCAATAACAAATTCAAATCCCCTCTCATAAAGGTTTTACTTTTTAGTAGGGAAAGTATATCTCTCAATTAGTGCATCCTTTTTATTTGATAGCGAACTCACATGTGTTGCTTGAGACGTGTGTGCAAAAGATACCTTCTCCATTTAGTGGGATTAAGACTTAAGTCTTAGATGCATGATTTATATTAATAGGTCTACATTCTACCTAGATGGAACAAGAGTAAGATATGAGAGCACACTATTTCTATCATTGCAACTTGTGCAATCACATCGTAATTATCTAATTATTCCATAAAATAAAATAAAAATCATCTAATTACTCTATAAAAATTTAATATTAAAGCAAAAAAAAAAAACAAAAAAACAAAAAAACAAACAAACAAACAAACAAACAATCCCATAATAAGAAGATTTAACCATTTGGACATGTAGATGCTATAGGCCTATATGGCTTATTTAATCCCATTCTCATATAATGATTTAAGTGGGGATGAAATTATTTGCTGCATTTATAAAACCTCAAGTCAAGGGTATTAAGACTATGAGAGTGTCATTTCTTAAAACATTTGGGAGGAGGTGTCATTTTGTGAACAGATCAATGGAGATTGGTGTAATTTATCCATAAAACAATTACAGGAAATATAAAAATGAATTAAAATGATGAAACCCTAGTCTACATCTCTTAATTTAGGTTCAAAGGCTAAGTTATGGAATAGGAAAGGATATGGCATCCACTTTGCTCAATTTTAGAACCAGTCTCTTTAGTTACAATGGCAAACATTAACAATCTACCACCATCACTCCGTTCATAACAAAAGTATTCATCATAGGAGAAGATAAACTCAAGAAAATCCGCATTCGTTATTCATTATGAAACTTGAAATTGACAAGAATAAAAAGGAATTCAACCAACAAAATTACACCTATCATGAATCAAAACATTAATTAAATCGATCATAATTTTTTTAAAAAGATAATAGTTATATTACAATGCATTAGATTAATCAATTAAATTCAAATACATAGTTGTATTGAAAATTATACTCACTTGAGGTTTTTAATTATTATACCCACATTCCTTTTAATTTGGAAAAATACACTCACCTCCCCTAAAATGCAAACTATTTACACTGATCTCTTTTGGATGACTAAAAAATGTTTAAAACCTTTTTTGAGTCATCCAAAGGGGGTAATGTAAATAGTTTGCAATTTAGGGGAGGTAGGTGTTGTAATCCAAACTAGAGGGAAGTGAATGTAATAATGGAAAACCTTAGGGGAGGTCAATGCAATTTACTTAGGAATTACCTATCATTTTAAAAGATAATAATATTTGTGTTCCATTGGTCAATACAACCATATGCTTAAATTTGATTGAAAAACCTAATGTATTTCACTTAAATACTTAACCTAAATTTATCTTTTTAAAAAACACATAATTTACATTTCAAAAAAAAAAAAAGAAAAAAGAAAAAAGGCATTCATGAGCATAGTTATAATGCATGATTATGACCACCGAAGCTTGTGGGGTAGTATGAGCTTAAATTCCTTGCCATAGGCGCTTGCGTTCAAAAATCACCAATAGGTGGGGTAGCCTAAGCTTAGGATTTAAAATAGCATTGTATCTGACTTACGTATAAGAATGTCCATACAACACTATAGGAGACATCATCCTATATTCCTATCTCCTCCAATGTTTTCATTTATACTTTTGGTCCCTACAATTTTACAGCGTTTTTGCGTGAAGAATGGCTCATCTTCACTTTGCTTGAAGACACCACACTTACTACACTTTGCTCTTGAAGAATCCTTGCTCTAAAGGATGGCGTGGAAGATGACCGTGAAAAAAAGATTCTCACATGTTATGATTGAAGGGGGGTGTATAGAAGAAGTGATTGAAGTAGACCCAACGAAGAGTGTAAGCTGGCCAGGTGGGAATTAAGGCAAGCAGTAGAAGATATTAGGTATGTGGTTTGGAATCATTGAAGTGCGGGTCGAGTTTGACAGGGTTAATAGAGATAGGCACCACATTGCTCACTTCATGCTTAAAATTTTTTGTTGTACACATAATATCTATAATTTGTACGCACAGTATTTATATATATCAAAAATCAAGTTTAACATTTATTGTTGCAACATTTCAGTTGAGTTATCTCATCTGTCATGTCATTAGTCTTTTTTATATTTATTTTTTACCTTGAATTTTTTACAATATTAAATATAAAAATATATTGGCTTTACAAATTCATTTTAGATAATTTTAACTTTACATATTCATCTATTTTAATTTTGATGTTATAATTAAATAATAAATCAATGGAAAATCAATACAAAAGTGGTCTATGTTTGTTCCTCTTGGGTGGTTTTAACTTTTAATCATTTTTTTAATATAAGATAGAAATTCTACTCTAGCCTAATCTAAATGTATATGTGCGTGAAGCTCCCTCTTGGAGACTTGAACCCCGGTCCTTACCCCCCACACCCCACAAGCACTTATACTTGTGGAGTAACCATCGCACCAAGGGTGTGTAATGGTTTAACTTTCAATATTATTTTAGCCCTTTATCTTCATTTATTTTGACTCTTTTTATTCCGACCCTCTTACTATAAATTTGTCATCATCTTCCACTATATGCATATTTTTCCCATACAAAAAAAGTTATTTCTCTTTCTCTCTCTCTCAACTTTTTTTTGGGTTATTTTTTGTTGAATTTTTAAAATTTTCTTACATCTCTATCTTAGATTAATGAATATTTGTATTTTTTTATAACTTTACTTTTGGTTGTTTATAATTGAAAAAAAAAATGAAAAATAAAACATAATTTTAAAAAAAAATATTTATAAAAAGGTATTCACAACCCTCATTGTCCTATTATTGACTAATTCATATGTGTTCCTTGGTGCAAGTATTTTTTTTTATCATTTTATTTATAACACTAAATACAATGAATGTTGTTTGTTGTTGATCTGATTTGGGTAAAAATCATATTACAATATGTTATATTTTGTGTTGTTGTCTGATTTTAGTTTATTTGAAAAACAATAGGATAGTCTGGACAAGCTAATGAAAAACAGTTTGTGCAATTGAATACAATGGTCCTTGTGCATTTTCCTTTCACTATTTGTAAATATTTTGTTTAACAAATTAGTATAAAATTTTTATGTCTTTGTTATATGATGTTCTTAGATACTTAAGTAATTGTTTTAGGGTTTTACAAATATTTTATATTGTTCTTCATCTTAATTATCTTATAAGTGTATTCTTTGAGATTTTTAAGAAAATAAATTCAATTTTGCATTTTAAATATTTTATTTATCTATTTGTTTTTCATATGTTAGATTAGATGTTACATTAGATTATGACAACATTAACACAATATTTCTTCTTTTTTCAAAAAAAAAAGTCTCTACTTTTTTTTCCCCTTAGGAATTGTACTCTTAGTTATATATATATATATATATAGGAAAAAGAGCTACAATATTTTATTTTTCCCTTTCTTTTTTAATTTTGAATTGTAGTTTTTTTGAGTTTTATTAATTTTTTTAAATACGTTTCTCGTTGTTTTTGATTGTATTGTTTTGATTTTGGTACAACAGAAATTATATATATTATATTTGTGATTGTCTCTATAATAAATGAAAATATGATTATTAATTACATTATTATTTATTAAATTAGTCTACATTGAAAAAATTTTTTAATAAGACCACCCTAAAAATATGATCATGCGCAACGCACAAGATCTGCGTGATAGGCATTGTAGTGTGTCAGTGTGGATATTTGTAGATATTTGTAAGGGTATGCATGGGTGGATATTTGTAGATATTTGTAAAAAGGCATTGTGACAGTTGTAGGCTTGATATTTGTAGATATTTGTAAGTAGGTGTAAGGGTGCGCACAGGTGGTGTGTATATTGCTTTAAGGTTGTGCGTGTATAGGTGTGACAACTGTGTGTGTAAGGGTGTGCAGGGGAGTGTGCATGTGTGTGTGCACAGATGATGCATATATTCCTACAGAGGGGTGCGTGTGTGCCTGCATGGGGGTGCGTCTGAAGGTGCCATGACTAGATCGTACTGCAGAATGAAGTGTACTGCTATTATACTGCTATTCTGGGTTGTTAGTTGGTTAGGCCAGGGTGTCAAGTAGGTAGTTAGTTGGTTACGTGGGTAGTGCTTATAAGGAGAATGTAAGGATTGTAAAGCTTATGCAAATAAGAATTCCATTGTTTCTTCCTTATTCTTTCTCTCTACCTTGTTCCTTGTTCCAAATATCAATTCTTCTTCCCTTTCTTCCCTTTCTTCCACTGAACTAGAATCTTATCAATTGGCATCAGAGCCCATTTATGTAGCCATGACAAAAACTCGATCCATAGCTGCCCTCACAGAAAGGTTTAATGCACTATCCAAGACTACAGAGCAACATGACAATGAATTCCAAGTCTTGCACCAGAAGATGGATGCCATGACAACCATGTTGCAAACTTTATCAGAGACAGTCCAAACCTTCTTTGAAGCTGGGAGCAGATGGCAAGCTAGACCAAATTCTCCAACAAGGGTTGTGTCTCCAAGAGTGCAAGCACACCAAGATTCAGTTTTAACCTCTAAGACTGTAAAGCTTGAATTTCCAAGATTTAAAGGGGAAAATCCTTTGGGTTGGGTGTACAAAGCTCAACAATTTTTCCATTTGTACAATATACCATTGAATCAAAGGATCTTGTTGGTTTCTTACCACATGGAGGATGAGGCTTTGATATGGTTTCAAGATGCTGAGGATGCAGGTCAATTCACTAGCTGGGATGCATTCATCAAGGCCTTGCATATCAAATTTGGCACTTCAGCCTATGATGACCCCATGGAAGCCTTGTCAAAACTAAGGCAGGTCGGTTCAGTAGCTCATTACAAAGGGCAATTTGAAGCCGTATCCAATCATATTAAGGAACTTCCAGACAAGCATAAGCTCTCTTGCCTCTTGAGTGGCTTGAAATAAGAGATTAGGCTTCTTAATGTTCAACCCTCCAAATCTTGGTGCTGCCTTTGGATTGGCTAAAATTCAAGAAGAGTACCTGAATGCTAGCAAGAAAGGTACTAAATCATGGGGTGAAGCTCAGGTAGCAAGACCCTCAATTCTTGGTCCTCCACCTTCCAAGACTGACTTCAAGACTTTTAAACCACCAATTCAGAAGATCTTAGCTGCTCAGATTGAAGAAAGAAGAAGGAAAGGATTATGCTTTTCTTGTGATGAGAAGTGAGTTATTGGTTATAAGTGTAAGACTCCAAAGTTTTTTATGATGGAAGGGGTGCAAACTTTTGTGTTTGAAGTAGAGGTCTATTCCAAGGAGATGCAAGTGGAGCAAGTGGAGGAGTGCATTGGTTCTGATGTGTCTTCTGACTTGATCAATTCTACTGCTGAGATCACATTGTATGCCTTGTTAGGCAATCCATCTCCAGGCACCATGAGAGTACTTGGAAAAATAAATCATCAAGAATTGGTGATCCTAATTGATACAAGTAGCACTCATAACTTCTTGGACACCTCCATTTGGATGTTGCTGAAACTTCCCATAGCTGTTGAAGATAGCTTTGAGGTTAAGGTTACCAATGGTGCATTGGTGCAGACCAGGGGTGCTTGTCATGCAGTCCAACTTAAGCTTCAAGGGCAAACATTCCTTGTGGATCTCAATGTTTTGTCCTTAGGAGGGTGTGATGTTGTCTTATGCACTCAATGGTTGTACACTTTGGGACTAATCCAGTGGGACTTCCAGCACCTCACCATGGAGTTTGTTTTAGATGGCATCATGGCAAGCCAGTTTTTCTCAAGGGTTTGTAGCCCTTTAGTCTTGATTTTCAGGACTCTAAGAAGTTCTTCAAACCTGCTGTTAAGAAGGGGTTGTGTCTTCAAGTCATCCCCTTAGTTCCTTTTTCATTTCCAGTTAAAATTTAGCCAGAGATTGAAGACCTTTTGACTGAATTTAGTGTAGTTTTTGTTATTCCATCTGGTTGTGAAAGACCACACCCCCAACCTGTTTTTAGGTGTGTTGGGCCAAACTTACGTGAATGGGTGGAGTTGTGTTATTGCCTCTCAAAATGGAGGTTCTACTAGTTATATTTTCCTCTTTAAATTAAGGGCTTTACAATGAAGTCGTCATTTATTTAATTATTGGAATAAATTAGAAAACTAAAATTGAAAAATTCCTAATTTTATTAATTTGTAATTGGATTACATTAATCATAAGAAAATTACATGACTTTGATCTTAGATACAATCTAAGATAAAGTACATGGCTTTGTTTCCTAGTTACAATCTAAAAATCGAAAATTATATGGATAAGCATTTGATCTACTAGCCCTTGATCTAAACTTGGAGGCTATGTTTCAAGGTAGGAAGGTGTTAGGCACCCACCTTACTCAATGAAACCGGTCTTCTAGACTATGGTGGCCAACATTCATATCATATCATCCAATATGTTAATCAATTTACATGTTGAATTTAATGTGTGTGCATGTGATAAACCCTAATTCAATTTATTAAGCATTGCATTTGAATTGAAAAATAAATTGTAGTGAATGTGTGTGGATGGTGATAACCTAGATTCAAGGATTTGAAAGAATTATTAAACAAACATGTTTTTCATATTTTTGATGTGGATTTAAGATTAAAACTAATGATATGTATGAACATGTGATGAACAATCAAGAACATGTGAAGAACATATAAGAACAATTAAGAACATTCAAACATATTCAAGGGAATTTAAATCATTACTATCATGATTTAATCTTAAACTCTCATCATGGCAACACAAAAAGTAATTAGAGAAAGAGATTATACCATCATACAAGATCCATATGTTGAAGGAGGAGACTTTTGAGGGAGATCCTAAGGGTGGAGGAAAAGAAGAGTTAGGAGAGGGAGAGTGAGTCTCACTCAATACCTTAAGTCTCAGGAAGATCAAAATATGACAAGACTACTTAACTTCACTAGAATTCAAGAGAGGAGAAGAGAGAGGGTTTTTTGTGTCCTTTGGAATGAAGGAGATGAAGGGTTTATATAGTAATGGTGAAGAAAATATGAATGGAAAGTCATCTAATGAGGGTTAACAAAGAATCATTAGCCTAGACCTCATTTTTGTCTTGGGGAAAATCTGGTGCATTAAATGGAGAGTGAAGAGTAAGCCAAAATTCAGTTTTCCCGTAGCTGTTGTAACAGCCTGTAAAGTCAACTTTGAAAAATCATATCTAGCTTAATTTTGATCGGAATTGTCTCATTCTTATGCTTAAATTGAAGTCTCGGATTTCTAGTTTCTGGGAAAATTAACCTCATTCACAGATTCAAAATATTCTGAGAGATATCAATGAAATGGTGAGCAGAGGTCATTTGTTAGAAAATGGTTTCAGCACAATTAACATTAATAGGTCCCAAATTAGCTCCCAATTAACATTAAATGGCTCCAATCACGCCCATTTTAGACTTAATTGGTTCCAAATTTACTCTAATTAAAAGATAATTGCACAAATTACTCATTTAATAATTATTATTTAACTATTTAATTAATTAGGTGTATGCAACCTCACCATAAAATGTAGTCTTAACCAATCAAATTATGACACATTATTAATCTTAAATTGATTATAATTATAATCAATTGGAATCAATTGTTCATAATCACATATAGTCGGGTTAAATTTGTGATAGTGCATCTCGGCCATTAAAACTTAGTTTGATGATAACTTTCAATTTGATAGTCTGATTAGGACTTATGATCAGTCGATTTGATCGTTACAATATCAAGATCATTTTGGTGAAATGAGATTAAGGATCTAATTACCTGAATTAAGATGCATATTCCCAAGGCAAAATTACCCTTTTACCCTCTATGTGAGGTTAAATGTGGGTTGTAAAATAGGGTGTCAACAGTGGTTTACCACCCTTGAGAGGCTATGAGCATTAGATTTTGCTTAAGGAAGGGACTTAAGCCATCAGTGAAAGGCCCTACAGGTACCCTTTTTATCAAAAATTTGAAATTGAGAAAATTGTGCATGAACTCCTAGAGGTTGGATCCATTAGGCCTAGTCAAAGTCCTTTCTTTTCACCAGTGTTGTTGGTGAGAAAGGCAAATGGAAGTTGGCGTATGTGTATAGATTATAAGGCCCTTAACGAGGTTACAATCAAGGATAAATATCCTATTCCTATGGTGGATGAGTTGTTGGATGAACTCCATGGTTCTTCCATTTTTTCTAAGTTGGACCTTAGATCAGGCTATCACCAAATCAAAATGAAGGATGAGGGTATAGAGAAAATTTCCTTTAGAATCCATGAGAACCATTATGAATTTTTGGTTATGTCATTTGGTTTGATAAATGCCCCTTCAACCTTTCAATCACTCATGAACCAAATTTTTAAACCCTACCTAAGGAAGTTTGTTCTTGTTTTTTTATTTATTTATGATATTCTAGAGTTTAGTAAGGATTTGACATCTCACTTATCTCATTTGAGATTGGTGCTTATAGTGTTGCTTGACAATAAGTTGTATGCAAAGAGAAGCAAATGTGTTTTTGGTTGTGTGAAAGTGGAGTACCTGGGTTATTTGATTTCTAGTCAGGAGTTAGAACAGACCCTAGGAAGACTGAAGCTATGTTGCAGTGGCCTGTCCCTACTTCTGTTAAGGCCTTGAGAGGGTTCTTGGGGTTAACAGGCTATTATAGGAAATTTGTGAAGGATTATGGCTTGATTGCAGCTCCACTTACTGCCCTATTGAAGAAGGACTCCTTCCAATGGTCTGCTCAGGCTAAATTAGCTTTCAATACTCTCAAACAAGCTATGTCACAACCACCAGTGTTACCCTTACCTGACTTTACTAAGTCTTTTGTGGTTGAGTGTGATGCCTCAGGTACTGGTTTAGGGGTTGTCCTCATGCAGAATCATAGGCCATTAGCTTTCCATAGCTAAGCTCTTAAAGGCAGAAGCTTGCTTTTGTCAACTTATGAGAAGGAATTGTTTGCATTGGTCACTGCTGTGAAGAAATGAAGACCATACCTAGTAGGAAGGCCTTTTGTGATCAAGATTGATTAACAAAGTCTCAAATTTCTTTTGGAGCAACGGATTGGGACACCTGCTCAGTAAAAATGGTTCACCAAATTGCTTGTTTACTCTTTTATTGTGGAGTACAAGAAGGGTAAGCAAAATAAGGCAGCTGATGCCTTGTCTAGAAAAGAAGAGACTTCTGCTATGTAGCCAGGGAATTGTTTTGTCTCATCTTCAGTGGATGTTGGTTCCTTATTTCTTATATCTTTTCCTTGCCCTACCTAGTTGACTATTTTGAAAGATAACTACAATGAGGATGTTGAATATCAGCAGTTGTTCACTTCTCTTTTTGGCAGCTTTTCCAATTCCTCTAAATTTTCTTTGCAGAATGGTCTACTTCTTTATAAGGATAAGGTATTCTTGAGCTCTACCTCTCCATTGAAGTCCTTAGTTCTTTAGCATATGTATGACAGTCCCATTGGTGGTCATTCTGGATATTTTAAGACCTTATATAAGGTAAAGCAAGACTTCTTTTGGAAGGGGATGAAGTCTGATGTTAAGAGGCATGTAAAGTATTGTGAAATATGTCAAAGAATTAAGGTAGAGACTATCAAACCAGGGGGTTTGTTACAGCCTTTGCCAATTCCTTCCAAGCCTTGGACTGATATTAGCTTGGATTTTGTGGAGAGTCTTCCTAAGTCTCATGGATTTGAGGTCATTATGGTGGTGGTGGATAGATTGACTAAATTTGTGCATTTCATGCCCCTTTCTAATCCTTACACTGCTTCTAAGGTGGCTACTGTGTTTATAAAGGAGATTTTAGGCTTCATGGCATGCCTCAGTCTATTGCGAGTGACAGAGATGCAGTGTTTACTTCCGAATTTCGGTAGGAACTTTTTAGACTTCAGGACAGTACCTTAACCATGTCTTTAGCATACCACCCTCAAACAGATGGTCAGATTGAGGTGATTAATAGGAGTTTAAAGCAGTATTTTAGGGCCTTTGTATGTGCCAAGCCTCACTCTTGGGTTGAGTGGTTTCATTTAGCAAAATTCTGGTTCAACACTAACTGTCACACCTCTACCAAATTCACTCCTTATGAAGCATTGTATGACTGTCCTTCACCAAGGCAATTGGATTACATTCCTGGTACCACCAAGGTTGAGGCAGTGGATCACCTTCTTTGAACTAGGTCTGAAGTCTTGTCATTACTAAAACAAAATCTTTTTGCTGCTCAATCTAGAATGAAGCTCCAAGCTGATCAGCATAGGCTTGGCAGGTCATTTGAGGTTGGGGACTGGGTTTATTTGAGGGTGGGGACTAGGTTTATTTGAGGCTTTTGCCTTATAAACAGTTGACCTTAAGGTCCAAAGGCTACAATAAGTTTTCTCCAAGGTATTATGGACCATTTCAGGTTTTGCAGAGGCTAGGTTTCGTGGCTTACAAGTTGGCTTTACCTTAAGATTGTCTCTTGCATCCAGTTTTCCATGTGTCCTGCCTTAAGAAGCATTTGGGGGCTCAAGTCATCCCCATTCCTGCTTTACCTCCTATAGATTCTGGTGATTTGTCCATCCTGAACCAGCTACTGTTTTGCAGACCAGAACTAAGTAGCTTCAGTCTAGGTCAATTATTGATATTTTAGTCTAATGGTAAGGGCAATATCCAGTCCATGCTACGTGGGAGTCTCTTTAAGCATTGTAGCATTAATTCCCTCACCTTGTGGACAAGGTGCTTTGATTTGGGGAGGGGGGGGTGGATTGATAGGTATTGTAATGTGGCAGTGTGGATATTTTCAGATATTTGTAAAGGTATGCATGGAATGGATATTTGTAGATATTTGTAAAAAGGCATTGTGACAATTGTAGGCTTGATATTTGTAGATATTTGTAAGTAGGTGTAAGGGTGCGCACATGTGGTGTGTATATTACTACAAGGGTGTGCAAGGGAGTGTGCGTGTGTGTGTGCACAGGTGGTGTGTATATTGCTGCAAAAGGGTGCGTGTGTGCCTACATGGGGGTGCGTTTGAGGGTGCCATGACTAGACTGTACTGCAAAATGAATTGTACTGCTATTATGGGTTGTTAGTTGGTTAGGCCAGGGTGTCAAGTAGGTAGTTAGTCGGTTACGTGGGTAGTGCTTATAAGGAGAATGTAAGGATTATAAAGCTCATGCAGATAAGAATTCCATTGTTTCTTCCTTATTCTTTCTCTCTACCTTGTTCCTTGTTCCAAATATCAATTCTTCTTCCCATTCTTCCACTAAACTAGAATCTTATCACTGCGACTAGTTTAAATTTAAAGCTGCGTACATGTTGTACATTAAGAAATATATGAGAATTAATGCATTTTCCAATAACAAATACAAATCCCCTATCACACAGTTTTTTAGTAAGAAAAAAACCTATTGTGTATGACATCCTTTTCATTTGATGGTGAACTTACATGCTAGTCTAACACACATTACATGAGATGGGTGCAAGAGATACCTTATCCATTTGATGAGATTTGCACACTCTATTGGTTTATGATTTGTAAGACATTTTTTTATTTTATTTTATAAATTGTATAAAGTTTCAGCTTATGGTGTTCGTTCTTGATAATTGCCCTTTATCATCAGATTAAGATATTAATTAGTTTTTCGTTGATTTCAGGTTAATAAGACATAAGTCTTAGATGCATGATATATATTTTATATATTATGATTAAGAGGTCTACACTCTACCCTGAAGATTAGTCAGAAGATTTACCTATAATAAGATCTACATATGATAAGAAGATTTAACAATTCGAATATGTAGATGCCATATGACTTATTTAATCCCATTCCCATATATAAAAAAACAATGTACATTCATTTTATTACATCTAATTCTAAATATCTTAATATCATTAGATACAAATTATTTATAAAAAAAAAAAAAAAAATTAAAGGTAGAAATATCCTTATATGTGGACATCAATATTGCAAGAAAAATGTGCAATTAATTAGTACACAACTATACATTACTTCATATTGATCTAATTTGTGTAAGAGCATTTTCCATCAGCTTGTGCAAAAAAATTCTATCTATTTTAGCATAAGAATTTACTTTTCTATTTTATTTATTCACTTTTCAAAATACCATACGTCAGATTATCTATTTTACACTACATTACATTAAAATATCAAATTTTCTTGATTATTTTAATTGTTTTTCTTTCTTTACGCACAATAACCATAATACACTTTCTTCCTTCAGCATCAGAATACATAAAAATACATAAAGAAAGAATAAAAAACTATATGCAAAATGAGTGTTAGTGTAAATTTACGCAATTAGTGTAACAATTAGCAATTTTACAAATTTACGCATTTTTAACTTAATTAATGTCAATGATTTTGGAAATTGAATACGTAAAATTGATATATTTTTACTATTGCAAATGCTCTAATTGGCCAGCATCACAGCCTGTTTGCTTTAGATTTCAGGGAATATTCTAATTCAATCACATTTCACTTCCTTAAATCACTCAAAAATTTAGAATTCAATCAAAAAAATTGAAAAAACAAAGTAGGGCCTATTTATTTCCATAAAAAGTCAAAAAAAAAAAAAATCAGCCCGTGACGTGACAGGAAAATTCAATCAGATTTCATCTCCTCATTGGCTAAAGATCTCCACGTGGCATCTCTCCCACCCTATCTCCACCCAGAAAAAGAACACTATCTTCACTTTTCTCTCTCTCGGCCTTTGCACTTTTTTTGATTTTTGATTTTTTTGTTTCTGTTGCGGGACCTTCCACGTCTCCCACTTCGCTATCGTGCGCCACCCACAACCTCAGCCTCACCCAACCTGCGCACGTTAGCCGCGTTCATAATCCATTGTAATTAAAAAATAGACAAAAGTTTAACAACAAAATTAGTTCAGTCTAACCTTAATCAATAAAATAACATTACTACATATTTTAAAAATCTAATCATTAAATTGCATACTCTTTATACTTTTAATTATATGTCAAATTTTATGTTAATAAAATATTTTTTACTATATAATCTATAAACTTATATTTTATGAACAGTTTATTTATGACACAACTATTAATATTTAATTTTCTAGAAATTTTACAAGTACGAAAAATATAAGAAGAAGATGTCATCTAATAGTGAATTTGTTAAAATTCACCTCTAATAAAAAAATATTGAGTAAAGTTATAGTGTAAAACTACAACTAATTTGTAATTAACCTTTATTATTAAAAAATTAATCTGAATTTGGAAAACACAAAACAAGTAATTAACAACTAAGTACTTTTTTTATCCTATAAAGTGTTTTCATTACTCTTTAAAAAAAAAAAGAAACTGAGTTAGAGAGAGAAGATATTATTAATTTCTCTCTCTCACTCTCTCTCTCTCTCTCTCACAGAGTACTTACTCTGTAACAGACCAAAATATCTTTTTTGCTAAATTGCGCCGCTCGCCGGTGATCTCTCTCTGGTCTTCAAATCACCACCGTCGGTTTGACTGACATCTTACCCTTTTTTTATCTTATGAATAAAGCTAACGTGCGCCGTTCACGGTGACTTTGGTTTCTATGGAGGTCTCGGATCGGAACTCGTAGAATCCAAAAAGCCTTTTAAGGTTATGGAGGATTGGATTTCTAAATTTTTATTTGTTTGAAAAAGGAAATCTGAGAGTTCTTTTGTGGTTTTGGAGGAGAAGAAAGTTGAGTTCAGAGCTCTCAGAAGTGTTGAAAATGGAGTCTGTGGAGGTTAGTTTGGACAGAGAGGCTGGCGGTGGCGGTGGAGGTGGCGGTGGCGGTGGGAATAGTAGTAAAGGAGGAGGAGATGCGTTTATCGATAGGAGCAAAGTGAGGATTTTGGTGTGTGATAACGATGCCAAGAGTTTGGAAGAGGTTTCCACTCTTCTTTTGAAATGTTCTTATCAGGGTATATCCATATCTTGCTTTTTTTTTTTTTTTTTTTTTTTGAAATCTATGGTT
This sequence comes from Quercus suber, assembly GCF_002906115.3. NCBI lineage: Eukaryota > Viridiplantae > Streptophyta > Magnoliopsida > Fagales > Fagaceae > Quercus > Quercus suber. The sequence continues at coordinate 734,147 of NW_027069489.1, read as the reverse complement.
TGTTTGTTTTGGTTGTTGGTGTGATTAGTTTGTTAATTGTTAGTTTGGAATATTTGAATTGTGAATGAGAAATTTTACTGTAGAGTAGAGATTGAACTATGTAATTTGCTGCTGGGATTTTGGTGTTTGAAGTAAAGCTAATAACTTTTGTCTTTTATTATGTAATATTGCAATTAAAAGTGTTGTGTGTAATGTTGAATTATATGCGAAGCGGGTTTCTTGAGCTGATAAGAGTTTGGAAAATTTTGTATTATTGGTGAAAACATGCTTGAACTATGTAATTTGATGCTAGGATTTAGGAGGTTGAGTTTACAATTAGGTATTATGTGAGAAGGGTAGTACTTTGAGTTAAAGCTAATAATTTTGTCTTTGATGTAATATTGTGTAGTAATGATATTGGATTATATAAGGATAAACTGAATTTAACTAAGTCAAATGATTGTATTAGGCTCGTTGATTTTTTGGCTTTCTTGGATATTGAATGATGAAATCTTTAAATATATAAAAGGATCAAATTCTATTTTGTGACTAAATTTACTTACTGACTATAATTATACTTAAGCTTTCACCTTGGATGCCCTTAGCTGTTTGTAGTTATTTGCTTTCACTCATGTTTGACTAAAGTGAGGTAACTACTTCAAATCCAATTAATAATTATGCTAGAAAACATTATGATGATCAGCGCAGAAACATGACAATGTGAGACAAGTTTTAGATGCTTTTATTGGCTTCTTTGGAAGTTTGAATGAGTAGAACATAAGTAAAAATGACTCCATAGAAACAAGCAAGAAAGGATGGTCTAATTTCCTTTTTTGTGTGATCTGTGTGCTTATGTATTATTTTTTACCCTTTTAAAGTCAATTATTTCTTGATAGGAATTAGTTGGATGTCGGTCCAAGCTTGATGTTACTGATTGTCTAAATTAAAGCCAATGTAATTTAAGGAAGGCCTTAGTCTTATTTTGGAACTTAAAGCCATAATGGTGCTCAATGCATGGCTTTGCTTTTTGATAAGTTCATACCTAAACTCTTTCTGATCCTTGTTTCAAAGCAATCAATTGGAACTGGCCTAAGTGGGGCAAATTTCTGATAGAATTACTACCTCTTTTCATATGTAGTATGCGATACTCCTATCATGACTGAGTTTTGTTTGCCTTCTTCATCTTCTAATTGTCTATTTCTTACATTTTGAAAGTGGAGATGGGTGACAGCTTTTAATTTCTTGCTTTGCAGTAACTTCAGTCAGGTCAGCTAGACAGGTGATTGATGCACTAAATGCGGAGGGAGCTAATATAGATATCATACTTGCTGAACTTGACCTTCCTTTGGCCAAAGGCATGAAGTTGTTGAAGTACATAAATCGGGATAACGATTTACGACGCATTCCTGTGATCAGTAAGTTTCTCTTGTTACCACCACTGCCAAATTTGTAAGTAGCATAGTATATTTCTCTCTTCTGGGTAAAATATAGTCTGATCATTCTTATTTAATCTTGTTTGATTTGATAAGTGATGTCGGCACAAGATGAGGTCTCTGTTGTTGTTAAGTGCCTGAGGCTCGGAGCAGCGGACTATCTTGTAAAGCCTTTACGCACCAATGAGCTATTAAACTTGTGGACACACGTGTGGAGAAGGCGGCGCATGGTTTGTTTTTCCTGGCTTTCATGTTATGTTGATATTCCTTTTCTGCCCCCCTCCCCCCCTCTCCCCCTTTTGTAAATAAATATCCACATAGAGCTTATGCAACCATTAATAAATATTGGGAACTAATTCAATATGAAGCAAATGTAAGGAAACAGGGGTGACCATATATGATGCAGAAAATGATATGCTTTTTAGACTTAAGTATTATCATCCTTTTATGAGCTGCTCATGCATTTTCTATTATCTTGGAAAAATTCATATCATTATTGACGTTTGCTCTTACATATGTGTGTCACATTCCATATTCCATGAGCCACCTTCTTGTGTTACTTATCACCAGTGTGAGAGTTCCATTGATAGTTTATCTCTCCTTAGATCAATATTGAAATGTTCATTTTAATGCTTATGTTGGCAGCTTGGACTGTCTGAGAAGAACATTTTGAACTACGACTTTGATCTGGTGGCATCAGACCCTAGTGATGCTAATACAAACAGTACTATGTTCTCAGATGACACAGATGACAGGTCCCGTAGGAGCACTAATCCTGAGATGGGATTGTCAGTTCATCAAGAAGATGAGGTGAGTGTACTATGGCCATGGAATTTGGTTGCTCAAAATTAGAAGATCACCTCTTTGTTATGAATTAGTTGATTTGTGATTTGTGTAGACCCTTGGGCCCTTCATATGTTTAGTTGTTTACTTTGAAAAGCTGACTTTTAATGATATGTGTTTTTTGGTTCTACTATTGGGCTTGATATCAGTAGTTGGACACAGAATAGGCTAAAATGTTAAGCACTGCAGAAGAACAACCCCCCACCCCAAAAAAAAGGGAATAAACACAAGTATATANTGTCTTTTATTATGTAATATTGCCATTTAAAGTGTTGTGTGTAATGTTGAATTATATGTCGAAGCGGGTTTCTTGAGCTGATAAGAGTTTGGAAAATTTTGTATTATTGGTGAAAACATGCTTGAACTATGTAATTTGATGCTAGGATTTAGGAGGTTGAGTTTACAATTAGGTATTATGTGAGAAGGGTAGTACTTTGAGTTAAAGCTAATAATTTTGTCTTTGATGTAATATTGTGTAGTAATGATATTGGATTATATAAGGATAAACTGAATTTAACTAAGTCAAATGATTGTATTAGGCTCTGTGATTTTTTGGCTTTCTTGGATATTGAATGATGAAATCTTTAAATATATAAAAGGATCAAATTCTATTTTGTGACTAATTTACTTACTGACTATAATTATACTTAAGCTTTCACCTTGGATGCCCTTAGCTGTTTGTAGTTATTTGCTTTCACTCATGTTTGACTAAAGTGAGGTAACTACTTCAAATCCAATTAATAATTATGCTAGAAAACATTATGATGATCAGCGCAGAAACATGACAATGTGAGACAAGTTTTAGATGCTTTTATTGGCTTCTTTGGAAGTTTGAATGAGTAGAACATAAGTAAAAATGACTCCATAGAAACAAGCAAGAAAGGATGGTCTAATTTCCTTTTTTGTGTGATCTGTGTGCTTATGTATTATTTTTTACCCTTTTAAAGTCAATTATTTCTTGATAGGAATTAGTTGGATGTCGGTCCAAGCTTGATGTTACTGATTGTCTAAATTAAAGCCAATGTAATTTAAGGAAGGCCTTAGTCTTATTTTGGAACTTAAAGCCATAATGGTGCTCAATGCATGGCTTTGCTTTTTGATAAGTTCATACCTAAACTCTTTCTGATCCTTGTTTCAAAGCAATCAATTGGAACTGGCCTAAGTGGGGCAAATTTCTGATAGAATTACTACCTCTTTTCATATGTAGTATGCGATACTCCTATCATGACTGAGTTTTGTTTGCCTTCTTCATCTTCTAATTGTCTATTTCTTACATTTTGAAAGTGGAGATGGGTGACAGCTTTTAATTTCTTGCTTTGCAGTAACTTCAGTCAGGTCAGCTAGACAGGTGATTGATGCACTAAATGCGGAGGGAGCTAATATAGATATCATACTTGCTGAACTTGACCTTCCTTTGGCCAAAGGCATGAAGTTGTTGAAGTACATAAATCGGGATAACGATTTACGACGCATTCCTGTGATCAGTAAGTTTCTCTTGTTACCACCACTGCCAAATTTGTAAGTAGCATAGTATATTTCTCTCTTCTGGGTAAAATATAGTCTGATCATTCTTATTTAATCTTGTTTGATTTGATAAGTGATGTCGGCACAAGATGAGGTCTCTGTTGTTGTTAAGTGCCTGAGGCTCGGAGCAGCGGACTATCTTGTAAAGCCTTTACGCACCAATGAGCTATTAAACTTGTGGACACACGTGTGGAGAAGGCGGCGCATGGTTTGTTTTTCCTGGCTTTCATGTTATGTTGATATTCCTTTTCTGCCCCCCTCCCCCCTCTCCCCCTTTTGTAAATAAATATCCACATAGAGCTTATGCAACCATTAATAAATATTGGGAACTAATTCAATATGAAGCAAATGTAAGGAAACAGGGGTGACCATATATGATGCAGAAAATGATATGCTTTTTAGACTTAAGTATTATCATCCTTTTATGAGCTGCTCATGCATTTTCTATTATCTTGGAAAAATTCATATCATTATTGACGTTTGCTCTTACATATGTGTGTCACATTCCATATTCCATGAGCCACCTTCTTGTGTTACTTATCACCAGTGTGAGAGTTCCATTGATAGTTTATCTCTCCTTAGATCAATATTGAAATGTTCATTTTAATGCTTATGTTGGCAGCTTGGACTGTCTGAGAAGAACATTTTGAACTACGACTTTGATCTGGTGGCATCAGACCCTAGTGATGCTAATACAAACAGTACTATGTTCTCAGATGACACAGATGACAGGTCCCGTAGGAGCACTAATCCTGAGATGGGATTGTCAGTTCATCAAGAAGATGAGGTGAGTGTACTATGGCCATGGAATTTGGTTGCTCAAAATTAGAAGATCACCTCTTTGTTATGAATTAGTTGATTTGTGATTTGTGTAGACCCTTGGGCCCTTCATATGTTTAGTTGTTTACTTTGAAAAGCTGACTTTTAATGATATGTGTTTTTTGGTTCTACTATTGGGCTTGATATCAGTAGTTGGACACAGAATAGGCTAAAATGTTAAGCACTGCAGAAGAACAACCCCCCACCCCAAAAAAAAGGGAATAAACACAAGTATATTCGTGGCTGTATTGCAAAGAACCTAATCTAGGAAGCACAGACAATTTTGTCCCCACTTGAGCCCTGATTTCAGTACATTGGCCTGCTTTAAACATGCACTTGACAAACTTGAAGGTATAGGCAACTATAGAGGGGAGTGAAGGGATCAGCAGTACAGCAAACTCAAAAATTGATGGGGTAACATGTTCTCTGTAGTTTAATCTTAATAACATTTTGCCATTCTATGTGTAATAGACTAATATTAGACTACATATCCCAGAATGTAAAACCTACTTTAATTTCAGATCCCAAGTAGGTGACTAAAGAACAGAACACTAATTGAGACTCATTTTGTCCTCTTGAATGACCTGATATCTAACCAATTTCACCAAATGGCACCTCCTCCCCTCATTTCGTAAGAGCAATATATATATTTTTTTTTGGGGGGGGGGGGGGGGGTGGTTGTGTGGGGGGCATTGGCATTTTCTGTGCTTAATATTTTCATTGTTTCTTTTTTCAGTCTGCTGCTGCTGCTGCTGTAGAGCCTCCATACATTGAATTAGATGAATACCGGCCTGATGTGCCAAAAATTAGTGACCGACGAACTGGTGAGCCACTTGTTCAATTACTGCTTTACCAATATCATGTGCAGGTGTCTCAAAAGCATGAAAGATTTTTCATTGTGTTTTGTGTAGCATCTGAAAATATCAGTCTTGATATCGCCAATTAATACGAATGTGCTGTGTACATATATATACATGTCATGTATTCAGTATTTTTATTAATATATATTCATACACTCACATATATCTACATATATATAGTGCATATATGTATAGACATACACACATACATACATGATATGTATAAAATTCTTTGGGTGATATCTTGCAGGGCAATTTTCATCTGGCCCAAAGAAAAGTGAGTTAAAGATTGGTGAGTCATCTTCTGCTTTCTTCACTTATGTCAAAACAAGCGCACTACAAAAGAGCTCTCAAGGGGCTGCCAATGTCGAGGAAAATGTTGCTCAAGTGAGGACGGGAGAGAACCATCAAGCATTTGTTCAACAAGTGGTTAATGATACCCAAATAAATGACTCTGGAGAGGCATGGGAAAGCTATTCGCAAGGAGATGAATTTCCAAGCAGTAATAGTATGCCCAATTCTTTTTCAATAGAGAGGTCTTGCACACCTGCATCAACAGAACTCTCACAGCAAAGGGATTTGAAGGATGAAAGGTTCTCTCAAGTACTTTCGCACCCAAGAAATGAACATCAACTTGATGCTTCTGGCTTACCTGCCCAAGCTGCCTTTCCATATTGCATGTCAGGAGTTGTAAATCAAGTCATGATGCCATCAGCAGCACAATTGTATCAAAAGAATCTGCATGACCTGCAAAATCATTCCCCTAAAGCTATGATGTCACAGTACCATCATCTTCCACAATGCCCTCCACATGTTAATGGAATGGCACCATTCCCGTATTACCCTGTTAATATATGCTTACAACCTGGTCAAATGCCTGCTTCTCATTCTTGGCCATTTGGAAGTCCATCTTCCTCTGAAGTAAATTTGAATAAAGTTGACAGAAGAGAAGCAGCATTGATCAAGTTTAGGCAGAAAAGAAAGGAGCGATGTTTTGATAAGAAGATTAGATATGTTAATCGAAAACGACTTGCTGAAAGAAGGCCTCGTGTGCGGGGCCAGTTTGTGAGGAAGGTAAATGGTGTAAATGTGGATCTTAATGGGCACCCTACTTCTGTTGATTCTGATGAGGATGACGAAGAGGATGAGGAGAAGCATGCTTGAAAGTATTCCTCTCCTCACAATGATGCTTCAGGATATTAATGTGGTTGCTGGTTATTGAGGATCATTTTGTCCCTTCAATGCGGTAATTTTCTTTAAAGTTAGAATTCTTGAAATTCCATGTATATTTAGCTGTTCCCTTACCAGATGCGTGAGAGTACTGAGAGGTGGTGATTTAGGCGAAATTATTCAATGTCTTCAGTGTATTCCACCTTTCTCTCTCATAACGATGGGTGCTGCGGGTCATGCACCATGAAATCGACATTTATGTGGGAGGGGGGGTGTAATACACTAAGTGTATGAAATAATTTCTCGTGATGTAGATTTTCACTAAAAATGCAGCCATCGCATATTTATATGAGGGATTAAGAATGGCAAGATCAGAAACAGTCATAGGAGATATATCACTATCAGTTTAGTGAACTGTCTTTTCTGTATAATTTTATAAGCAGTCATTGGTATTTCTTAATCTGAAGAGGTTGAAGGTTTCACACTGAGGAAAAGATCCAGATCTGAATGATCCATTAACCCTAGGATTTTCTGCTGTCTTTCTTTCATTCAGGAGGCATATCTGTGTTCTTAAATGTGTCAATGAGGAATTGATTATGGTTTGAGAATGTTAAATGATCTTTCAACAGCTCGAGAGGATTATTTTTTTCTTCTAACCAGGAGAGCGAAAAAAAATACACCCATTTTTTTTTCTTCTAATCAGGAGAGCTAAAATAAAAAATAAAAAATACACCCAATGATATCTATAGGAAGTTTCCATAAATTGTTTAAATAATAGTACAAGGTAATTGCAGCAATTTTAAATTTTTTGCTAGAAAGATCTTGAAGTACATGCATTTTACTCCCCCCTATTCCCCACCAAAGAAAAAAAAAAAAAAAAAAGAGAAAATTATACATTTGAATATATGTAATAAAGAAGAGAGAAACTATGATACACTTGATGAAAGTGAGAAATAGGCTTCTTCTTTGAGTAAATTAAATTGGAAAAAAAAATTAGGTAAAAAGACACGATAGTATGCACGCATTCATCAAAGAAAAGCACAACATACACGCTAATATGGGCCAATTAAATTTTTGGACAAGAAAAGGTGGACTAATGAGTCAGCTTAAAATAAAGGATGAATATGATTGCAAGAACTAGGATTGCTACTATGGAGCCAATGATACATTTGTTCCTGCTCATCCTTCTTGACATGGATGTCAATATCTTCTTGCTCCTGCTAACATTGTCGTCCACACCATGTATCTGCCGACAGAAAGAAAGATAAATAGTTTGCTAATGCTGACCATTAAATTAACGAGAGCCGTTTATCAGGAAAGCTAATTGCGGATTGCAAAAGGCTAAAGCAGACCCCTTTTTTCCTGTACAGAGAACAACCTATGCCCTTGTTCAGTCGCCATTTAGGGAAGGGATGAAGTGTAGTGCACATGAAATACAAAAATGAAACATACAAAATATAAAAAGTAAAAACCACAATGAACCTGTGACCAAGAGGCAATGAACCATTAATTGGAACAAAAAGAAAGAGCATAAGGCATACTGTGTTATTGGCGTGTAGTAGAAATTGTCGCTGTTGATGCAAATTTTGTAGGATCGAGACACCGAGCTCTTCTGTTTCCAGCATTGTTCTTCTACTCTCCTTAATTCTGTCAGTGGACTGATTTAATCTTTTTGTTGTCATCAGCAGTCTTCCTCTTTGATCATTAGATACCTTTTGCATCACCCACCAATGTCAATGCGAATGTACCCCTAATGGAATTATATACATAATATCCATGTCCATGACTATTCTTAAAATTAAAAAAGTGTGTATATATTCTAATTAGAAGAGTAAAACCAATTGGTGGAAATAACTTTCATGGAAACAAAAATGTAAAGCTATAGTAGATATAGACCATTTGACATTTCACACCAAGAACTATGTAAACCACGAAAAATTATCCTATACATCAGTTGTATGCAACCCGTATCTCACGGTTAGTGAAGACTACACACTTGTGGATCCCACATATTGTGACACATTGGTTACATACAGTTGATGCGCAAGATACAACCTTTGCGAGGGAGAGAGACATACATACCAATAGTGCATCTGCCATTCCTGACTCCAACAGCTGATCTCTTGCAGCCAGATTAGCATTAGTTGATGTGAGTCTTTTGGATTCATTTTTCAAACTATTGAAATCAGTTTTATATTCCCTTAACTTAGCAAGAAGGGTTGCCTTTGCACTAGGTGACAAACTCCTTGCCTCAAGATCCATTTTCTGAAGCTGTTCAAATTCGAGAAAAATCATATTAGTAATCTGATGAGATATAAAAAAATAAAAAATAAAAATAAATAAATAAATAGAGAATTAAATAAGTCACAGCAATAGGCTTCTTTAGTACCAAGCCATCCGCATCATCTAATCCAGTTTTTATTTCGGAAATTTTCTGCTTCTTTTGCTCTGCCAATCAAGAATGCATAGGACCATCAGTGAAGGAAATAATTTGACAGTTTAGGCATATTTTAATACGTACAGTACAAAACCCAATAGTCTCACAACCAAACAAAATCAAAAGGTAATTATATTCAAACTAACAACACCACAAACTAACAATACCACAGACATGACTCCTGCATTCTAACAAACTAACCATCTTCCAGTTTTGTTCCCCATCAGCATGTTTAGCATTTACTCAACTCATCATTATGAATATTCTAGGTTTATAATATTTTATATACATTTTTTGCTTACAACAAGTGGGAAATTCAAATCCAAGTTCTCACCACTAAACCACAAAGTTATTTACAATCTCATTGATATTTAAATATCAATATCAAAATAGAACATAAGATTAATTGTTACCTACCAACATAAAACTTAAAAAAATGCTTTTCAGCACTTTGTAAATAGTGAGGTGCCAATTAAGTTACAATATCTTTAGCAAAGTAGTCCTAAATTCCTAATCCTAATAATAGTTAAAGTATATTGTAGTCTTAGTTAGGATTTAACCTACTATACATACCCATTGATGATATCATACAAAACTTAAAAAGTAAAAATGTAGCAATAGCAACAATCTCATTCAAGCATTATAAAACTATATATACATTGTAATGCTTGCTTCTGCTTCATCATCTTATACAATACAAGCACATAATCACAAATCCATCAATTCATATATCATAATTCATAACCACTAGCCTATTCTCTCCGTTTCTCTTACCTAAAGAATTTTCAACATTAAATACCCACCTCATTATTGCCTAATTGATCCTCGTGAAACAAAAAAAATCAAACAAAAGCAACTAAATAATAGAGAAATTCAAAGAAAACATATATAGTGGTAATAACCTCCATCAAGAACAGTAGCGGCAGTGCAGTTGCTTGATAGATTGGCGGAGAGCTCCCAATAGTGATGCTCGTACACCTCGAACACCTCACTCATCGCAATGCCTCTCCGACCTTCTTTTACAATTCAACCACACAAAAAAACAAGTAGCATTTTTTTTTTAGACAATGAATGAAAACTAAAAAAAAAAAAAAAAAAAAACACATTTGCATACACACGATCATAATTGAATGATTATTATTATAAGAATGTAGGATGAGATCGAGGGTACTGAGGAATCAGTGGACGGTTGGAAAGTGTGGTTACGGCAGAGATGGTGGAGGTGAGGACAGTTTGAAAGTTTTGGGACATGCTTGGTTGGTTGGTTAGTTCGTTGGATGTCCAGTTAGTGTGTACTTGCATGTGTGCAACAACAATTTCCCTTACGATAATAGGTAAAACTGTTTTTTTTTTTTTTTTTTTTTTCCGTCTAAAAATATTAAGAGATGTCAGTTGAGTTACAAGAATCTTTAGCATTACACGTTCTTATCGTCACAGAATGGGTAATTGTCTGCACGCGTATTAGTTTGTCCAAAATTTTTTGGTTGGGATAAGTTTAAAATCTCTATTAATTGTCACCTCCAATTTTTTATAATTTTATATTTTTAAAATATAATTTTATTTTTTTTCATAATTTTTTAAATAAAATAAAAGAGTATTCACATGTGCCCTTAGGACATATATTAGTAAACCATTTTAGGAAACTTTTTATGAAAAAATAAAAAGATATTTACTTTTTTTTTACAACTTTTTCAATTCTCAATAAAATATTTCTAAAAATAAATAATTAATGTAAGCCATAAGGGCATACATTAACTGAACCCTAAATAAATATATATAATCATAAATATAATTTTATTCAAATGCTCTTATTGGAAAGGAACTCATTCAAATAAAAAATTATCATACAGTTTGAATGGGAGTTTCGTTGATTGGATTACTCATCTTTTGACTAATTCTTCTAAACTCTACATTGTCATGAATAATTCTTTGACTATTCATGGATTTGATGGTGAAATCTTTCAATTCCTTAGAATTCTATGTATCTCTGTCTTAACCCCTTTCCTGATCAACAGCCAACAAACGCTTGAATTGTACAATACAATAATAAGTATTATTGGGGAGAGATATGGTGTTAAAAATGAGATTGAGATATTGAGGCAATATGACATTGCTACTGCAACTTTTGCAGATACCTCAAATGAAATTGTTGAGGTAGAAATTACATAGACCAATTGAAACATGACATACAAAGTGTAAAATTGAGTAGGGAAAAATCTCTAAACAGATTTGGTTTTGGGCTATGTTTGCATGCTATTATGACTGAAACATAAAGTTCCATGTTTGTGTGAAAGCACAGTTCATTAAAAAAAAAAATTGATTTTGTGTTTATCTGTCTCGATCATTCTAGTCACGATGATATGAGCATTTAGAATAATTGTTCAACTTGCTAAAAATATTGCAATTTCATGTGCAAATTAGGTACATCTTGATATTTTGTTAGTAGACAAATTGTATGGCTGCAGTCAGTAAGAGCCTTTTATTTTATAACCAATACAGAACAATCAACCACTGTATCTGACACAGAGTTACCTCCCACTTTGTACATTTGTATATGGATGGACCATTTCTTCAGCATTCTGTAACCATTGAAAACATGATTTCCCAAAAGAAAGGGAAAAAGAAAAAAGAAAAAAAGAAAAAGAACAAACTGTTAGAAATACTAGATCGTAGTATTGTATTTCTTAATGAAGGAATATACATGTGTGCCTTTATATAGGAGGCATATGTGTGTGGTACAAGTAAGCATCTGTGTGCGTTACAAGTAAAGTGTAGTACAAGTACAAGTGTGCTATACAAGTAAATTAGCTGGGTCTAAAGCCCATAACATAATATACATTAACAACCCCTCTCAAACTCAAGGTGGATGTGAGACCAGCTTGAGGTTGTCAACCAAATCACGAGTGCATCCCTTAGGAAGTGTCCTGGTGAAGATATCTGCAAGTTGATCTTTGGAGGAGACGAAGAAAAGCTTGAGAGCACCATGGACAAGATGAGAACGGATAAAATGGCAATCAATCTCGATGTGTTTAGTCCGTTCATGGAAGACATCATTGTGAGTAATATGAATGGCACTCTGGTTGTCACAATAAAGGGGAGTAGCAAATCCTTAAGAAGCCATCGTAGCCAAAGGAGCTCAAATATAGAATCAGCAAGAGCACGATATTTTGCTTCAATACTGGAGCAGGCCACGAAAGTTTGTTTCTTACTTTGCCAAGAAATCAAGAAAGACCCAAGGAGAAAGCAATAACCTGTAGTGGACCTGCGATCAGTGGGATCTCCTGCCCAATCAGCATCAGAGAATGCACAAAGTACAAGAGTAGACTGAGCTGAGTAGAAAAGGTCATGGAAGAGAGTGCCCTTCAAGTATCGTAGAATGCGCAGAACAGCAGTATAGTGAGTCGATCGTGGAGCAAACAGATAATGGCTCACCTGATGAATAGCATAAGAAATGTCTGGACGAGTAACTGTGAGATAAACTAGGCTGTCAACCAATCGTCTGTAAAGAGAGAGATTAGACAATGGTTTCCCCCCCGAGGGTGTCAGATGCGCATTAAGTTCAACTGGAGTGTCAACAGTCTTGCTGTCAATGAGTCCAGCTCGAGATAAAAGGTTAAATGCATACTTGGCTTGAGTAATATAAAGACCATCTATGGAACGAGTGATCTCAAGACCCAAGAAATAGCTGAGATGTCCAAGGTTTTTCATCTCAAATTGCTGACTAAGAAAATCCTTGAGTTCTTGAATGCCACTGAGATCATCACCAGTTATGATCATATCATCCACATATAGGAGAAGCAAAATGGTGCCTTTATCATTGCGACGAAGAAATAAGGCAGAATCATAAGGACTGGCAGTGTAACCCAAGTGAAAGATGGTGGAGCTGAACTTAGCAAACCAAGCTCATGAAGCTTGTTTAAGGCCATAAAGTGCACGTCGAAGGCGACAAACCTTGTTTGTTTCAATAGAAAGACCAGGAGGAGTTTGCATATAGACTTCTTCATACAAATCCCCATTAAGGAATGCATTTTTAACATCCATCTAAAAAAGGTCCCATTTACTAGCAGCGGCAACAACTAAGAGGGCACGAACAGAAGAGATACAGGCAACTGGAGCAAAAGTCTCTTCATTATCAATCCCATACTCCTGTGTAAAACCTTTTGCAACAAGACAAGCCTTGTAGCTCTCGATGGACCCATCAGAGCGAGTCTTGATCTTATAAATCCACTTACAACCAACCACAGACTGACCAGGAGGGAGAGTAACCAGATTCCAAGTATGGTTTTTGGTTAATGCATCAATTTCCTCTTTCATTGCAATCTGCCATAAATGGTCAATAGAGGCCTCACGATAGGTTTGAGGCTCATAGAGTGTAGCAAGGGCAGTATAACAATGATAGTCAAGTAAATGTGCAGGAATGGATCTTACCCGGGTTGAGTGGCGAGGTGGAATGTCTTGTGGAGGATCTTCAAGCGGAGCAGGAGCAGGGGACCTAGGCTCAAGGTGGGGTAGCTCGTCATCAACCTGTTCATCTACAACCTGTCTAGGAGAATCATCAAAAATATCTGGAGATTGAATAGAGAAGTCCAAAGGAGGATCAAGAGTATTTGTAGAAGGAACAGGAGACTCACCTGAAAAGATTTCTAAAACAGAGGAGTTAGTTAGGGAAGAACGACAGTGAGAGAGTTCAACAAACAAGCGGTGTTCCCAAAAGACAACATTACAAGAAACACGAAGATGATGAGAGACAGGATCATAGCACCGATACCCTTTTTGAGTTTCGCCATAACCAAGGAAACAACAAAGTCCAAATCGAGACTCAAGTTTGTTGTGCTCATGAGGCTGAAGAAGAACGAAATAAGCAGATCCGAAGGAGCGAAGGTAATGATAATCAGGGCGTGACCCCAAAAGGCGTTCATACGGAGTTTGATTATGGATGACAGCGCTTGGAATGCGATTAATGACATGAACAGCATGAAGAGTGGCTTCACCCCAAAATGGGGCAGGAACTTTGGCAGAAAGAAGAAGAGCACGGACAGTGTCAAGAATATGACGAAATTTTCTTTCGACTCGACCATTTTGTTGAGAAGTACCTGGACAGGTTAGATGATGTACAGTGCCATAGGAATGTAACAGAGCTTGAAAAGCATATTGAGTTTCAAGAGCATTATCAGATCGAAAAGTTTTGATATGTTTGGAGAATTGTGTTTCAACCATTTTTGCAAAGTTACTGTATATTGGTAAGATTTCAGAACGAGATTTCATAGGAAAGATCCAACTATAACGAGAATAATCATCAATAAAAAAACAACAAAATAACGAGATCCACCAATACTAGTAACAGGAGAAGGTCCCCAAACATCAAAATGAATTAACTCAAAAATACTATTAGAGATAGATTCATTGTTATTGAAAAATTGTACTTTGGACACAAAACCCAACAAACCCTTAGAAGCTAACTGTTGTACCCGAGTAGATGGGGCATGGCCAAGACAAGAATGCCAAAGTGCGAGAGAAGGTAAGGAAGAAACTACAGCAGCTGCAATAGCAACAAAGACGAGAGCAACAGGTGGAAGATGAAGATTGTCCATGGGAAACATACACCCAACCCTAGGATCGGTCCCAAGCTCTTGCCCCGTCCTTGGATCCTGCACAATACACCAAGAATAGTAAAAAATAAGGCGATATCCTAGTTCAGCTAATTGTCCCACAAAGAACAAATTATAGGATAGGTCAGGTACATGGAAGACCCCAGGAACAAAGAGATTAGAGGTCGAAACAAAACCTAGACTATTCCCATGCATGGTGGAACCATCAGCTATATGAATATTAAGAGGATGTGGTGCAGGGTCAAGTTTGGAGAATAAGGATGAGTGAGGTGTCATGTGATTGCAACAGGCAGAATAAAAAAGCCAAGTTTGAGACTTACCGGGCAGAACTGAGAGAGTAGTGGAAAGAGATGCATTACCAGCCATACGAACAGCTTGAGCTATGATCTCCTATAGTTCAGTGGGGAAGAGGTTAATAGTGGATCCAGAAGACTAAGACTCAGCTGAAATGGAAGGCATCAGTAGAGTAGGCTCAGTATTAGCAACAACAGTAGTAGATTTGTTGCGACAGTAACAAGTCTCAATGGTGTGGTCAGGACGCTTGCAATAATTGCAGAACTTCTTGTTAGTCTGCTTGTGATGATTGCTAGAGCCAGAGGAATCACCTGATTGCTGAGGTTGCTCAATGGCAGGAGTAGAAGGAGTAATAGCCAAAACATTGAACTTATTCTGGGCTTGAAGGGTTGCAAGCAGAGCTTTTTCTCTAACCAACTCGTTTACAGCAGTATCAAGAGAGGGAGGAGGACTGCAATCAAGAAGCTGACCCCGGATGGGTTCAAAGTCCTTGTGAAGTGACATCAGGAATTCATAGAGACGA
Source organism: Quercus suber (assembly GCF_002906115.3). NCBI lineage: Eukaryota > Viridiplantae > Streptophyta > Magnoliopsida > Fagales > Fagaceae > Quercus > Quercus suber. The sequence goes on along the minus strand of NW_027069489.1, from coordinate 718,656 downwards.
AATTCATCTCTAACTGTAGCATATTGCTGAGCATCTTTTGAGCATGCCCAAATTGGATCAAAAAGGTCAATTTGGTCCCAAATGAAGCGAAGCTAATCATAGTAGTCATTGATGGATTGCCCTGGTTCTTGTCGAAGTTGATGCAATTCAACTACTAACTGATATTTCATGGATCCGTGAGTAGTGGAGTACCTTTTGGCCAATATATCCCATGCTGATTTTGCATCATCAAAGCTACCCAACAGATTGGAGATAGAGGGAATGGAAGTGTTCCGAATCCATGTGAGGATCATGTGGTTGTGACTATCCCATTCAATCATGCGACCAAGGAAGGCAGCATCTTCTTCACTTGCTCCCTTGACAGGAATAGTAATTGCACCAGTACAGTAATGCCAAAGCATGCGATCCTTAAGAAAATTGTGCATAGCTTGAGACCAAGATAAGTAATTCTTGTTCCCCTCCAATACAGTATTGATGGGGCGAGGAAGAAAAATATCGTTTTTATCTATTTAGAAACACAGTATGCAAAAACAGACTGCAAAAATGAAATCTATGCGAAAAACTGGGTAAGAAGAACTTAGACTGAAAAAGTCAACCATGAAAAGTCAACAGTCAAAGTCAACGGTCAACGGTTGCGTAGATGACGTTAGCAGGATGATGTGACGCTGAAGTCAGCAGGTGACTAGATGCTGATGTAAGCTAGGGCTGACATGGCATTGATGACGTCACGGGTGACGTCGACTTGAACTCAGGACGGCGCATGTGGCGCAGACGCAGAAGCTTCAGGTGGCGTGTGAGGGCGCGTAGGCTCTCCGATAACTGCGAGGCTTTCACTGACGGGTAGATCGTTCTAAGACGATCTCAGTGATAACTCCAAAAATATGATCGGAGCAATATTCGCGGCGATATGACACATGCAATGATTTTGTGCGATGTTAGACTCCTCAATGACAGCGGCTGCAGGTCCGAAACCCGAAGACAATGCCTGGAAGACGTCAGGGGTTCAACGGTGAGAGGCTGCGGCGACTATTGTGATGGCGGAAGCAATGTTGAGAGTGGAGTAACACCAATAAAGATTAGACTGCTAAGAAAAAGTCAGAGCAGTGGCTTTGATACCATGTTAGAAATACTAAATCGTAGTATTGTATTTCTTAATGAAAGAATATACATACGTGCCTTTATATATGAGGCATATGTGTGCGATACAAGTAAGCATATGTGTGCAGTACAAGTAAAGTGTAGTACAAGTACAAGTGTGCTATACAAGTAAATTAGCTGGGCCTAAAGCCCATAACATAATATACATTAACACAAACAAACAAACAAAACTTGACACTTGTAGATGGAGACATAATGCGCATAATACACCCACACTAGTTGATCCTTGTTGTAGTCAAGCAAACAATTTTAATACTTCTAATTCTTAAGAATACCATGTTTTCTATTGAGTCAGGGATATGGTTTGTGTATTTATTTAATTAAGAGGAATGATGATGTAGTAGTTAAGGTGTACTTTTCTTGATAGACCATTGACCGCTTCTCCGGTTGATCCTAACTAAAATGATCATTAGGGCAAATTTGCACATATGCTTTGGATTTAAACTGGATGATCTTATAAATTTTTCATGAGAACCCCCCCCCCCCTTTCTTTTGTTTTTCTTTCTTTCTATATAAGTGTTTCTGAAAACATCATTATCATTGTTGTGAGGTCAATGTGAAACTCTAATTCGGGAACTTAAACTCCTAACCGCACAACCAAAGTCACATGGGCAATTCTTCCAATTGTCATTTGGACTACAAAGGCCTCTAGTGGCAGACATTGAAAATTTGACAGTCAAGTGTTGCCTAGTTTTATTCATCTTTTTTTTTTTTCTATGTTAGTTTTTGTGGAAGCATCATTATCATTGTTGTGAGGCCAATTCTAAACTCTAATTTGGAAACTTAAACCCCCAACCTTGCAACCAAAGTCACATGAACAACTAGGCCTTTGATAATAGACATTGAAACTTTGACAGGCAAGTTGCCTGCATTTTTTCATCATGCACTTAAATTCCTCTTCATGCCCAATTAAAATTCATTAGCTCATTAATTATTGATATTAAAATTTGTGCTTTGTCCATAGTTTAGTATGCAGTGTAAGATAATATTTCATTTTATTGTATGATATAAGACTTTGACCCAATATAAACCTCAACATCCTCTTACCATGAAAGAATCATTGTTCTAGTTAATTATCTGTGGTATGATTATGAACTCTTCAGGATGTTAACATAAACCGTTATAGCAAGAATTTAGTATTTTGGAATGTAGTTACTACGAAAGAGCTGACAATGAATCCTAGACTAGGTCAATTCATCTTTATTATTCAGTATAAACCAGGTTTTCCTTCCTACTTTGTTTCCAAGATCAATTATTGACTTATTTCTTTGAAGTTTTTTGGAGCTTCAAAGGGGTAGATAATCTTTAATATGTAAATTGTTTAAATTTATTACTGTTTTCTTTAATTCCTTTTCTTTGATCTCATTGAATGCAAGTACTCATTTGTAGTCTTACACACAGATGAACGCTTGCATCCAAAAGGCTCCTAAAAATATAATTATAATTTATCTTTTTAGCACCTTTTTTTGGTCACTGCTGGGTGTATTTACTCTCAGCAATGGTGGTGATAGTGATATCTCTTGCTTGAAATCCACTAAAGAGTCACTAGAAGACCCTTTTAATCGCTTTAAATCTTTTTGAAATTTTGATGAAGTTGGAGAAGGTTTCTACTATGGATTTACTGGGGTCCAATGCTAGAATTCCAGGAAAAGCAAAGTTTTATATATCCAACTTTACAACATGGGCATTGAGAACTGCAAATACTTACAAGCTCTAGAACTTTCATTCAACAAGCTCTCTGGTGCTATCCCCTCTAACATATCAACAAGGCTTCCTTATGTGATAGTACTTGATCTCTCTAGAAACAATTTCTCTAGTGAAATCCCGACAAATATTGCAAATTGTGTTTATTTGAATTCCCTTAAACTTGATCACAATAGGTTGACAGGTCAAATACCTCAGCAACTTGGCCAGCTCACTCGAATCAAGACCTTTACCGTTGCTAACAATTTTTTGTCAGGACTAGTACCAAATTTTGCCATTGCCAGTGTCTCGAAAGAGAGCTACGTGAATAACAGCGGACTTTGTGGAGGGCCTTTGGAACCTTGCAAAGAGCTTGGAAGGAAATTAGATGAGACTTTTAAAAGTGGGTTTATTGTTGGTTATGCGGTTTCTGTAGTTTCAATTGTAACTATTTTCATGTCCTATTGTGTGCCTTGGGAGCAAATGAAGAAGAGGAAAATGATGACCCTCAAGAAAAACAATAAGAGAAAAGAAGCTCATAAGGTGACCAAATTGCTGCCTTTAAATCTCCAATGGAAAAACTACAAACAGGTTCTCAGTTTGTCTCTCGTTTTCTCTTTCTTTGCAGATGTCTACTACAAGTGAATCAAATAACAAAACAGACAAAACTGTTCATTATAGACTTTATAGTTTTCAAATCTTCAATTGTAATTAGCCTTGAACTCTTTTGACTGTCTTTATCATTTACTTCCATACTAATGGAGAGTAACTTGTTCCACAGATCTCTACTTTAGAGAGGTGGGTTACTAGAATGACTTTTGCAGACTTCAATAAGGCAACTAAATTTAACTCTGACAACATCATTGGATTGGGAAAGATGAGGACAGCAGATAAGGCTACACTACCTAATGGTCTATTTCTTGCTGTCAAGAGACTATATGACTCTCAATAGCTGGAGAAACAATTCATGTGTGAGTTAACAATTCTAGGTAGATTGAGACATTATCACTTACTTTCCCTCTTGGGATTCTGCATAGAAAGGAAGGAGAAGATTTTAGTGTACAAATATATGTCCAATGGAAATCTTTATGATTGGATACATTCTTTGGAAGATGATTCTATGAAATTAGAATGGCCGTTGAGGGTTAGAATTGCTGTTGGCCAAGCGAAAGGCTTGGCATGGCTCCACTACAAGTGCAAAATCTAGATAGTCGATCTGAATATATGCTCAAAATGCATCTTACTTTATTAGAATTTTGAACCTCAAATATCAAATTTCAAACGGGGGACATCAATCAATTCAAAAAATACTGATCATTCAAGGAGCTCCTCTTTAAACAATGAGATTTGGGATTTGGAATATGTTACAAAAGATGTCTACGACTTTGGAATCTTGACTCTAATTCGTGATTGTATGTTTGGGATTTCTTTTCTCACAACCCTAGACATATAAAAAGATTATTTTAAGGGCCCTCAAAGAAGACAGAAGTTGCACAAGTGTTGAGCAAAGTTTTATTCAAGCAAACTGTGACCAGAGACAGAATTTGCCCTAGTTCATCTTTCTTGTGAAGAAGTTACTATGTTTGTACACCGTAGGGTTTTATGACAAAGCATCTTCTCGATCCTCATTATGTGATGAACTGAAAAACTTTGCAGCCAACAACCTTCTCTAGTTGGTGATTGAAGTCATGTACTGGAATCCACGCAATTGGTTAGTCACATACTGAGAGCCATGCATTGAAATGAGAGATTGTCACTACAGAATAAGTCCAATTGGGTATTGGGATAAGGGTTCAATTGTGGGTTGGTATAAGGTACTGGGATTCCTTTACTTGTAACCGCTTGTTGTGATAACAGTAGATTCTCAAGAGTAGTGACTTTAAAATCACTCGGTAGGGTTTTTGTTGTGTAATTTTTCTCCATTCGTAAACAAATCACCGTGTCAATTTATTTTTCACTGCATACTTAGTTTAATTGGTGATTTGTTTGTGCTACCACGCGTTTGCATGTTAATTTGATTAATTAATAAACTTGGCTAATTAATCAATTAATTCATCACATTGGGTCAATACGTTTTTGGCCTATTAGAACTTATTACACGATGGGAACCAAATCAAATAAGCAATGCATGAGTAAGTTCTAATCTTTTAGCAAGCTCTTCTTGTCTATATGAAATGATTGACAGATCTCTAGTCAGGAATGAATATGATGAAGAGATCATTCGGCTCATTAAAATTGCATATGACTGTGTTCAACCATTTCCACATCAAAGGCCAACAATGGTTGAAGTGTACCAAAAAACATGGGTTGTAGGGGTACGATATGGTATTGCATATGATTTCAAAATAGTGAGGAGACCTCAAATTGCTGCTGCTGCTAGTACTGGCAAAGAAATCATTGAGATTGAAACAATAGAAACCTAACCACTAAAATACACTAGCACAACTCTGTTGGATAAGGTTTGTATTAATTTGCTAGTGTTGGAAAAGAAAATCCTATTATGAGTGAGTTCGAATGTATAATTAATTAGCTCTAGGTGTGTGATTTTTCTGTTTCAAAAGTGTTATCATGTAAATCGTTTCAATTTGACAAGTTATGTGAGTCTATGTACTATGTTATGCTTGTTGAGAAAACTTTCCAGCATCTTTGTGAAGAAATTCAAAAATACCAAAATTGCCTCGATTTAGGACACTTAATGGCAACCAACCATACAAGAATTGGTTGGAAAGACTAAATTGACAACAAATAAAGTTAACCGATTTTTTTTTTTTGGAGGGGGGGGGGGAGTATGGGGGGAAGAATAAAGTTAAAGATCTAAATTGAATACTAGATAATATATATATATATATATATATATATATATATATCCCAATTATCTCAAGAATCAACAAGGATCCTGGACCCTTTGTCCTTTCAAGACAAGATAGCAAAGTATTATAACTAATTGAGGTTGGGGCAATCTTATGGGACCTCATTTCCATCATCACATTCATGGCCTCAGGAAAAGGATTTGGAGGCTTACGTTTAAGATTTCTTCACAAAGGCATCTAAAGGAATGTGTTTTAGCAAAATAAATTGGAAATAAACCCAGCCAACTTCTTATCTTTGATAATCCTGCTTAGACCAACCATAAAGAGGGCTCTTGTAAATGCAAGACACTATTTCATATCCTTGTGGTTGTGGTGCCACACAACCTCCTCTGCTCCCCTAGCATGCCCCTTTGCACATAAAGTGCTAATTATTGTAGTGTCTGTAACTGTAAGTCTGTATCTTAATCTTGGGGGCACTAGTACTTGTCCATGTTCTTGAAAATACCCACTGCCTCATTTTCACTTCCTAGTTTAACCAATGTCTAAGCTACAGCACTAAAGTATGCACATCCATTACTCAACCCTCCTTCATAAGATTCTAAATCAATACATCCATTGCCATGTGATCATTCTTCTATGCAAATAATGTAAACACCCAAATGGCATAATTGTAATCCTTGTCTTATGAAAATATAAAAAGAAACTCAATCTCAACATTCCCCTGTTAGTAGGGCTGTCCAGTGACCCATGATATCCGACTCGCCTGACCATACCCACCCAACCCGAAGGTCCATGGTTGAATCCGAGTCCATGTATTGGTTGATTACGGATACTATTTTAAGAGGAATTGATTATTCAGTTCAGGTTTCAGGTTACCCAACAAAAATCCGAATAACCCGACCTGATCAAATACTTGGTAAAATAAACTCATAAACCACCAGTCTCCACTCAGCCTCAAGCACTCATATTAGGCCTGTCCACGGGTCAGTCCGGGTTGGGTTTGTGCCCAACCCGGAACCGACCAGACCAGATCGGGTCTCCCAAATTTTAACCCGCCGCCGACCGGAGGGTTGATCGGATCGGACGGGTCGTAGCTTCCACAGAGTTCGGGCGGATCGGTCGGGGTTGATTATTTGGAAAATGGCGAGAATCCAGCGAAAAAAAGATGAAAAAGGGCAGACCCCCGGCAAATTTTTTTTGAAAAACGGTAGAAATCTGGTCAATCTCTCTAGATCCAACGAGATCTTGGCCATTTTCAGCAAGATCTTGGCTAGATCTAGTGAAATCTCGCCAGATCTAGCTTAAATCTTCCCAAAAAAATCTCAAATCTTGCCGGAAAAACAATAAGTCGGTCAGATCGGGTTTCTCAGATTTGAGAGAAGGAGATCCGACCTCTGACCCGTTGATCTCAGATTTCGGAGAATGAAATCCGTCCTTGACCGTCGGAGCAGTCGGTTTGGTCGGCGGCAAGTCAAGTTCCGGTCAGCGGCAGCAGGTTGGTCGGTCCGGCGGGTCCTTGGACAGCCCTAACTCACATCATATGAGTCACATCTTGAGCTTTAGTTAGTGGGTAACGTGTAGTGGAGAGGAAACCTGATCAACCATTTTTGGGCACAAATTCCCAATTTCAAATCCAGCCGTTTAAATCAATTCAAGTTTCAAATCAATGGTTATAATTAAACTCTACAGCCCCTAGCACAGCATAAAGACATCATATCACTTAAACTCTATAGCCCTAGCAATTAAAAATTAACGGTTAAAATTAAACTAATATCACAATCCAACAGTCCCAATGACTTCCAATCTAAATCTCATATCCCAACGGCTTCAAGTCTCACATGGAATCTCTCTCTCACTCTTCACCGAATCAAGATCAAGTTAATCAACATCAACAACCTCAATCTCTCTTCAGTCTTCACCTAATCACTCTCTCACTAAATCCACAGCCTCAGCTCAGACCTCACTCTCTCTCTCTCTCTCTCTCTCTCAAATCCTCAAAACCTTAAATCTCTTCACCAAATCTTCAACCTCAAGTCTCACACAGACGCTCTCTATCTCTCTAAATTCTAATCTCTGTAGTCTCTTCACCAATTTCATACGAAATCTCAAATCTTCATCACTTCATTAGTCTTAAATCTTCACTCTTTAAAAGCTTTGATCTTCGTTCTTCTCACCAATGAACAGACCACACTCTCAAACTCTCAGTTCTCACTTTGCCTCTATTTATTCCAAGGTCCAAACCCTGGCTTCTCACTTCAAGTTCTTCACACCTAGCCAATGTCGCCGCCGCCTCCAGCAGCCACTCCTCTCCCTACAGCTGATCATATGGGTTGAACCTAGGGTGTGTGTGTGCGCGCGTGTGTGTGTGTGTGTGTTTTTTTTTTTTTTTTTTTTTTTGTCTCTCATTGATTATATATGTTATGAAAATCTACTATTAAAATGAAATAACCCCAAAGTTTTATAATTTGAAACCCTAACTAGAAATAGTTGAAACCTTAACCATTTACTTTTGTTTTTTTGTTCTTTGTTCATTTGTTTGATTAATTTTGTTCCTATTTAAATTTTATTCAAGAATTGGAAGTTGTACTTGTGGGGTTTTTAGTCTTCAAACTTGAAATTAACACCCACAGTTTTTTAAGATATGATTTTTGTTTCCCCTTTTTTTTTTCTTTTTTCTTTTGTTCAAAGTTGGGATTTTGTTCTTTTTTTGTTAGAGACTTAGAGTTGATGCATGTAACTTAAGCTGCTGCGGATGTGTTCAATGTTTTTGCTTTTATTATTTAGTAAAATTTATACTGTTAAAAATCAAATAAACTCCCAAGTTTTATGTAAGGTTGAATTTAATCAACCATCTAATTGGCTTTATTCCGTGACCAATTTGCTTGTAATTTAGCACTTAGTAACCCTGTATTTAGGTGGGAAAATTGTAAGGGTAGTGTGTGAGAAGATGTGAAGAAAAGCTCAAGAGTGTGTAAGAAAAACAGAGTCTCGCAGCTAGGTCTCGCGGGTGGATCGCGACTGGCAAGCCGCGAAAGGCAGGCACGTGAGAGGCACACTGGGAAGCTGAAGGGTCGCGCCAGCTGTCACGCTACAGGACAAAAGTTCCAGGCTGGCCAGGCCGTTACGTCGCGACTGGAACTCGCGACTTGGACAAGCTGCGAGTTAACCCTGTTTGGCAAAAACTGACGTTTTGCATTCCTTTCTCACCCTACTATATATACACCCTTATACCCTCTAAATTGAGAGAGCTTCCAGAGAGAATTTTGTGAGAGAAAACCCTAGAGAAATACAAGATTGATTCATCCCCAATCTTCATCTAAAGAGACTCTACAAATTCCTCTACTCTCTTCCTCTCCATTGTCATACCCTTGAGAGGTCATTTAC
>NW_027069489.1:636148-705385 GCF_002906115.3 Quercus suber | reverse complement strand
TTTTGTTTTTTTTTTTTTTTTTTTTTTTTTTTTTTTTTTTTTTTTTGGATTTTGGGGGAAAAGGTGTAAAAATCAAAGTTTTCAAGTCCATTTAAGTGGTTGTTATGATTCATGTATTGAAATGGAAAATTTTTTATATCAGTTTATTTTGACATATCATTACAAGGTCATCACTAAAGTTATATATATATATATATATAAGTAAGCCTTCGTCACATAATGTCATACCAAAGCAAATTATTAATTCAAAATCAAATAATATACATCTTAATATCATCATTATATAACATAACTATGAAGTATGGCATAATGACCCATATATTAAAATCAAATAATTATGATGACATTATACATCAACAGCCATCTAATAAGTATATAGTGTATACGAAATCAACTGTATTAAATTTACAGCTATTAACCCATGATAATGATACATTAAAAGTCTTCACACAATATTCAAGAGTTACTGACTTTTGTATGTTGTGAGTTGTGTGATACCTATGTGTGTTAGCCAGTGTTTGTCTTTCTCATAAAATAAAATAAAATAAACCTTTTAAAGTCATTGAAGAATGACTTTAAAAGTCATTGAAGAAGTCATTCTTTTAAATGTGAGAAGAATGACTTTAAAAGTAAGAATGACTTTTAAAGTCATTATTCTCACTTTAGAGGTAGTGTTGATTTGAAATATATAATTTTTTATAAAAGTATTCAACATTACGAAGGAGATGACAATGAATCCTAGACTAGGTAAATTCATCTTTATTATTCAGTATAAAGTATAAACCACGTTTTCTTTCCTGCTTTGTTTCCAAGATCAATTATTGACTTATTTCTTTGAAGTTTTTTGGAGCTTTAAAGGGGTAGATGATCTTTAATATGTAAATCGCTTAAATTTATTACTGTTTTCTTTAATTCCTTTTCGTTTGCTTTTTCTTTGATCTCATTGAATGCAAGTACTCATTTGTAGTCTTACACACAGATAAACGCTTGCATACAAATGGCTCTTAAAAATACAATTATAAATTTTCTTTTCGGCACCTTTTTCTGGTCACTGCTGGGTGTATTTACTCTTAGCAATGGTGGTGATAGTGATATCTCTTGCTTGAAATCCATTAAAGAGTCACTCAAAGACCCTTTTAATCGCCTTAAATCTTCTTGGAATTTCTCCAAAATTGGAGAAGGTTTCTACTGTTGATTTTTTGGGGTCCAATGCTGGAATTCTGGGGAAAGCAAAGTTGTATCTATCCAACTTTATAACATGAGCCTCAAGGGCCAATTCCCTCAGGGCATTGAGAACTGCAAATCCTTACAAGGTCTGGACCTGCCATTCAATAAGCTCTCTAGTGCCATCCCCTCTAACATATCAACAAGGCTTCCTTATGTGACATTACTTGATCTCTCTAGAAACAATTTCTCTGGTGAAATCCCAACAGATATTGCAAATTGTGTTTGTCTGAATTTCCTTAAACTTGATCACGACAGGCTGACAGGTCAATTACCTCAGCAACTTGGCCAGCTCACTTGAATCAAGAACTTTATCGTTGCTTACAATTTTTTGTCAGGACTAGTACCAAATTTTACCGTTCCCAATGTCATGAAAGAGAGCTACGCGAATAATAGCGGACTTTGTGGAGGGCCTTTGGAACCTTGCAAAGAGCTTGGAAGGAAATCAGATGAGAGTCATGAGACTTTTAAAAGTGGGTTTATTGTTGGTTATGCAGGTTCTGCAGTTTCAATTGTAACTATTTTCATGTCCTATTGTGTGCCTTGGGAGCAAATGAAGAAGAGGAAAAGGATGACCCTCAAGAAGAATAATAAGAGAAGGAAACTCATAAGGTGACCAAATTGCTTCCTTCAAAGCTCCAATGGAAAAGCTGCAAACAGGTTCTCAGTTTGTCTCTCCTTTTCTCTTTCTTTGCAGATTTAGATCAAATAACAAAACAGACAAAACTGTCCATTATAGTTTTCAAATCTTCAATTGCAATTAGCCTTGAACTCTTTTGGCTGTTTTTATCGTATGCTTTCATACTAATGGAGAGTAACTTGTTCCACAGATCTCTACTTTGAAGAGGTGGGTTACTAGAATGACTTTTGCAGAGCTTAATAAGGCAACTGACAAGTAGTAACAGTGGATTTGCTAAGAAGATTGCCTCTGCCTCCAAGAGTTTATTTTAATAAAGGACTCCTTCAGTTGCTTGTAATTGGGAGACTAGGTTGTTGTTATCTTTTGTTATTAGACTGTTATATTTATCTAGGATTGGTGTTATAGCTATTATCTAGTTTAGCCAAAGTTTCGGTTAAAGTAAAATAGCTGTCATTGTTATCAGTTGTGGTTATTTGGTATGTATTTAAGTTAAATCATGATGAATAAGAGGCAACAGAGAATTAAACCAAAATTTCCTTTCCTTTTCCTCATTCTTAGAGATTAGTCATCTCGAATAGACTACAATTCCATTAAACTAACTTGGACAGATCAGACAACATCGTTGGATTAGGAAAGATGGGAATAGTATATAATGTTACACTGCCCAATGGTCTGTTTCTTGCTGTTAAGAGACTATATGACTCTCAACAGCAGGAGAAACAATTCATGTGTGAGTTAACAATTCTAGGTAGATTGAGTCATTATCAAGTAAAGTTTATTTGTTTAGCATAAATAGTTTTGTTTTTATAAGCTCCTGTATTTACACGTAGCATCAAGTATTGGTCCAAAGATCTCGCAGGTGTTCCAAGCTCATTTAGGAGATTTTCTAGGTGAGCCAAAAGTCGACGAATTTTTCCTCTTCCTATAAATTTCATTCTTAACATGTGGGATAGGACTCTATTTTATTCTCGTAGAAGATTTTTCATCTCTTGGTAGCCTCCTCACGTTCCCTCATAAAGCATTCATTATTGATTGGATACAAAATGACTAGTTTCCCCTCCAATCCTCCTTTTCTTTTCTTTTTCTTTTTTCCTTTTTTCCTTTGTTGGCTTCTTCTCTCTTGTTTGGGCTTGGTCCACATAATGAAAGGAAGCATTTTAATCAATTTTGATCTTGATCCAGCCGTGGGCCTTGGCAGACTAAACTAACTTAGTGGTCCCAAGTTAGCCAATATCATTAGATGGCCTTGTGAATTTGCTGCCCATATTAGTGATACTTGGGGCTGATTGCTTGGGGGCCAAGATTAGCCCATCTCACATACTGACCTCCCCAAAATTCGTGGGGGCAGTTTATGGGTTACAGACCTTTGGGTTGAATTTTGCGAGCCAATTTTAGATTAATTCCCAAGTGTTGATTTCCATGGGCTGTGGGTTTTATTAGTGGGTCTCTGGCTTTAAGTGGCTTTGTCTATTTTTTGAGATAAGCATTTTCATAGGCCCAAAGACGTGCAAAAAATAAGGTCAACGTACATTTAATTTCTAGATTCAACCATAACATTAAAAATGAGTGATTATTTTTCTTTGCTTTTTCTATGATCTGATCGTATTTAAAAATTCTAAAACATGCGCTTCCTTGCAAATTAGCTATCACAATAACAATGTAATGAAATCTAACAATAATCCTTTGTTTTCCATCCGCTCATAGTGCAACCAAACATAGTGTACTGTTAGTCTAGTTTGATGGGTTGGTTTATTGTTGGCAAAATTTGCTGAATTGTACGTTTTTAGGAAAGTTCTAGGTGGATAGCATGAGGGCGAAATTATTTAGTTATGTAGACTTTTTTTTGAAGTTGAATTTGTCAAACTTGAGTTCTAATCCAAAATCGAGCTTATCAAACTCGAGTTTCAATTAGTTTAGATTGCGTGGCAATCTGACGTTGTATAAAAAATTGGAACTCAAGTTTGATAAACTTGAATTTCAAAAAAAATCTCATAACTAAATAACTTTAGTCGCATGTCATTTCCTAAAATTTTCCTCAAAAAGTACTATCTAGCAAGTATTGTCTTTATTGTTTCACTTGAATTACATTGGTAAATACTAGTGAATAGATTATGTTTGTATAAGTTCAAGATTTTGCTATAACATAGAAACTGAATTTGATTATTTTGCAATGCTCTTTCTATGATCTGATAATACTTAAAAATTTATAAAACATTGGCTGCCCTCGCAAGTTTGCTATCACAGTTTCAGTGGTGTGACACCTAAGAACAAACACTCTTGCAAGTAATAATCAAACTCACCAAGCAAATTCTACTCAATTATTTAAATAGTAGTAGTAGAAGTTAGAACAAAGACTATAAGACCTTTGATTGAAAATTAGGCCGGCGAATTAGAAGTTAGCATCAGAGAAAGACAGAGTGCTCAAATTTGGGCGTGGCACATGGCACATGGGCAAAGAGTGAGACGGCAACGGAGACGGGATCTTGTGGGTCCCTCGGCCTACTATTTGTCTCACTCACATTGGAAACGCACATGTCAATGTAGAGCATCATTGGAGAGTGACCACTACGTGCTTGAAAGCTTGCGTGAGGTTGATGTAGCTCAACTACAACTTATAAACTAAGGTTAAATTAAAAGAGTGTGAAGCACGCTGTGATTAAAGCATTTACAACTGAACGGAGTGGTAAAAAAAAAATATTTTATTATAAAAAGTTACTTTATTTATTTTTATAATTTTATTTTATAATTTATTTAACATTTCAATTTTTATTTTTGACATCATATTCAATACTATTCAATTTTTTTTTATTAATTTCACTCTATTTCTCTCTCTTCCTTACTACCTCTCTCACTGCATATCAGTCTCTCTCTCTCTCTCTCTCTCTCTTCACTCACAAATCAAACCCTATAGCCAAAAAAAAAAAATCAACCACATAAGCCACCATCACCACAACCACAGCATCAGCCACTATCAACACAAACCCATACCAGAAATTAGATCAAAAAATAAAAACTTGCAACCCACTGTGATACCACCGGCACAACTCGCTACAACTCACCACCACACCTAACCAACTCACCACCACAATCTATCACACCATAAACCAAAACCCACCATCACAAGACCCACCACAACCCATGACATTCGTGCCACCACGACCACTACATCACCTCACACCCACTAGTATCCTATAGCCCATCGATCCACAACCCACAATGTCTCTATTACAAGAATGCCTCCACCAACATACGAGAGAGAGAGAGAGAGAGAGAGAGAGAGAGAGAGAGAGAGAGAGAGAGAGAGAGAGAGAGAGAGAGAGAGAGAGAGAGAGAGATTTTATATCAGTTTATTTTGACATATCATTACAAGGTCATCACTAAAGTTATATATATATATATATATAAGTAAGCCTTCGTCACATAATGTCATACCAAAGCAAATTATTAATTCAAAATCAAATAATATACATCTTAATATCATCATTATATAACATAACTATGAAGTATGGCATAATGACCCATATATTAAAATCAAATAATTATGATGACATTATACATCAACAGCCATCTAATAAGTATATAGTGTATACGAAATCAACTGTATTAAATTTACAGCTATTAACCCATGATAATGATACATTAAAAGTCTTCACACAATATTCAAGAGTTACTGACTTTTGTATGTTGTGAGTTGTGTGATACCTATGTGTGTTAGCCAGTGTTTGTCTTTCTCATAAAATAAAATAAAATAAACCTTTTAAAGTCATTGAAGAATGACTTTAAAAGTCATTGAAGAAGTCATTCTTTTAAATGTGAGAAGAATGACTTTAAAAGTAAGAATGACTTTTAAAGTCATTATTCTCACTTTAGAGGTAGTGTTGATTTGAAATATATAATTTTTTATAAAAGTATTCAACATTACGAAGGAGATGACAATGAATCCTAGACTAGGTAAATTCATCTTTATTATTCAGTATAAAGTATAAACCACGTTTTCTTTCCTGCTTTGTTTCCAAGATCAATTATTGACTTATTTCTTTGAAGTTTTTTGGAGCTTTAAAGGGGTAGATGATCTTTAATATGTAAATCGCTTAAATTTATTACTGTTTTCTTTAATTCCTTTTCGTTTGCTTTTTCTTTGATCTCATTGAATGCAAGTACTCATTTGTAGTCTTACACACAGATAAACGCTTGCATACAAATGGCTCTTAAAAATACAATTATAAATTTTCTTTTCGGCACCTTTTTCTGGTCACTGCTGGGTGTATTTACTCTTAGCAATGGTGGTGATAGTGATATCTCTTGCTTGAAATCCATTAAAGAGTCACTCAAAGACCCTTTTAATCGCCTTAAATCTTCTTGGAATTTCTCCAAAATTGGAGAAGGTTTCTACTGTTGATTTTTTGGGGTCCAATGCTGGAATTCTGGGGAAAGCAAAGTTGTATCTATCCAACTTTATAACATGAGCCTCAAGGGCCAATTCCCTCAGGGCATTGAGAACTGCAAATCCTTACAAGGTCTGGACCTGCCATTCAATAAGCTCTCTAGTGCCATCCCCTCTAACATATCAACAAGGCTTCCTTATGTGACATTACTTGATCTCTCTAGAAACAATTTCTCTGGTGAAATCCCAACAGATATTGCAAATTGTGTTTGTCTGAATTTCCTTAAACTTGATCACGACAGGCTGACAGGTCAATTACCTCAGCAACTTGGCCAGCTCACTTGAATCAAGAACTTTATCGTTGCTTACAATTTTTTGTCAGGACTAGTACCAAATTTTACCGTTCCCAATGTCATGAAAGAGAGCTACGCGAATAATAGCGGACTTTGTGGAGGGCCTTTGGAACCTTGCAAAGAGCTTGGAAGGAAATCAGATGAGAGTCATGAGACTTTTAAAAGTGGGTTTATTGTTGGTTATGCAGGTTCTGCAGTTTCAATTGTAACTATTTTCATGTCCTATTGTGTGCCTTGGGAGCAAATGAAGAAGAGGAAAAGGATGACCCTCAAGAAGAATAATAAGAGAAGGAAACTCATAAGGTGACCAAATTGCTTCCTTCAAAGCTCCAATGGAAAAGCTGCAAACAGGTTCTCAGTTTGTCTCTCCTTTTCTCTTTCTTTGCAGATTTAGATCAAATAACAAAACAGACAAAACTGTCCATTATAGTTTTCAAATCTTCAATTGTAATTAGCCTTGAACTCTTTTGGCTGTTTTTATCGTATGCTTTCATACTAATGGAGAGTAACTTGTTCCACAGATCTCTACTTTGAAGAGGTGGGTTACTAGAATGACTTTTGCAGAGCTTAATAAGGCAACTGACAAGTAGTAACAGTGGATTTGCTAAGAAGATTGCCTCTGCCTCCAAGAGTTTATTTTAATAAAGGACTCCTTCAGTTGCTTGTAATTGGGAGACTAGGTTGTTGTTATCTTTTGTTATTAGACTGTTATATTTATCTAGGATTGGTGTTATAGCTATTATCTAGTTTAGCCAAAGTTTCGGTTAAAGTAAAATAGCTGTCATTGTTATCAGTTGTGGTTATTTGGTATGTATTTAAGTTAAATCATGATGAATAAGAGGCAACAGAGAATTAAACCAAAATTTCCTTTCCTTTTCCTCATTCTTAGAGATTAGTCATCTCGAATAGACTACAATTCCATTAAACTAACTTGGACAGATCAGACAACATCGTTGGATTAGGAAAGATGGGAATAGTATATAATGTTACACTGCCCAATGGTCTGTTTCTTGCTGTTAAGAGACTATATGACTCTCAACAGCAGGAGAAACAATTCATGTGTGAGTTAACAATTCTAGGTAGATTGAGTCATTATCAAGTAAAGTTTATTTGTTTAGCATAAATAGTTTTGTTTTTATAAGCTCCTGTATTTACACGTAGCATCAAGTATTGGTCCAAAGATCTCGCAGGTGTTCCAAGCTCATTTAGGAGATTTTCTAGGTGAGCCAAAAGTCGACGAATTTTTCCTCTTCCTATAAATTTCATTCTTAACATGTGGGATAGGACTCTATTTTATTCTCGTAGAAGATTTTTCATCTCTTGGTAGCCTCCTCACGTTCCCTCATAAAGCATTCATTATTGATTGGATACAAAATGACTAGTTTCCCCTCCAATCCTCCTTTTCTTTTCTTTTTCTTTTTTCCTTTTTTCCTTTGTTGGCTTCTTCTCTCTTGTTTGGGCTTGGTCCACATAATGAAAGGAAGCATTTTAATCAATTTTGATCTTGATCCAGCCGTGGGCCTTGGCAGACTAAACTAACTTAGTGGTCCCAAGTTAGCCAATATCATTAGATGGCCTTGTGAATTTGCTGCCCATATTAGTGATACTTGGGGCTGATTGCTTGGGGGCCAAGATTAGCCCATCTCACATACTGACCTCCCCAAAATTCGTGGGGGCAGTTTATGGGTTACAGACCTTTGGGTTGAATTTTGCGAGCCAATTTTAGATTAATTCCCAAGTGTTGATTTCCATGGGCTGTGGGTTTTATTAGTGGGTCTCTGGCTTTAAGTGGCTTTGTCTATTTTTTGAGATAAGCATTTTCATAGGCCCAAAGACGTGCAAAAAATAAGGTCAACGTACATTTAATTTCTAGATTCAACCATAACATTAAAAATGAGTGATTATTTTTCTTTGCTTTTTCTATGATCTGATCGTATTTAAAAATTCTAAAACATGCGCTTCCTTGCAAATTAGCTATCACAATAACAATGTAATGAAATCTAACAATAATCCTTTGTTTTCCATCCGCTCATAGTGCAACCAAACATAGTGTACTGTTAGTCTAGTTTGATGGGTTGGTTTATTGTTGGCAAAATTTGCTGAATTGTACGTTTTTAGGAAAGTTCTAGGTGGATAGCATGAGGGCGAAATTATTTAGTTATGTAGACTTTTTTTTGAAGTTGAATTTGTCAAACTTGAGTTCTAATCCAAAATCGAGCTTATCAAACTCGAGTTTCAATTAGTTTAGATTGCGTGGCAATCTGACGTTGTATAAAAAATTGGAACTCAAGTTTGATAAACTTGAATTTCAAAAAAAATCTCATAACTAAATAACTTTAGTCGCATGTCATTTCCTAAAATTTTCCTCAAAAAGTACTATCTAGCAAGTATTGTCTTTATTGTTTCACTTGAATTACATTGGTAAATACTAGTGAATAGATTATGTTTGTATAAGTTCAAGATTTTGCTATAACATAGAAACTGAATTTGATTATTTTGCAATGCTCTTTCTATGATCTGATAATACTTAAAAATTTATAAAACATTGGCTGCCCTCGCAAGTTTGCTATCACAGTTTCAGTGGTGTGACACCTAAGAACAAACACTCTTGCAAGTAATAATCAAACTCACCAAGCAAATTCTACTCAATTATTTAAATAGTAGTAGTAGAAGTTAGAACAAAGACTATAAGACCTTTGATTGAAAATTAGGCCGGCGAATTAGAAAGTTAGCATCAGAGAAAGACAGAGTGCTCAAATTTGGGCGTGGCACATGGCACATGGGCAAAGAGTGAGACGGCAACGGAGATGGGATCTTGTGGGTCCCTCGGCCTACTATTTGTCTCACTCACATTGGAAACGCACATGTCAATGTAGAGCATCATTGGAGAGTGACCACTACGTGCTTGAAAGCTTGCGTGAGGTTGATGTAGCTCAACTCCAACTTATAAACTAAGGTTAAATTAAAAGAGTGTGAAGCACGCTGTGATTAGAGCATTTACAACTGAACGGAGTGGTAAAAAAAAATTTTATTTTATTATAAAAAGTTGCTTTATTTATTTTTATAATTTTATTTTATAATTTATTTAACATTTCAATTTTTATTTTTGACCTCATATTCAGTACTATTCAATTTTTTTATTAATTTCACTCTATTTCTCTCTCTTCCTTACCACCTCTCTCACTGCATATCAGTCTCTCTCTCTCTCTCTTCACCCACAAATCAAACCCTATAGCCAAAAAAAAAAAATCAACCACATAAGCCACCACCACCACAACCACACCAGCATCAGCCACTATCAACACAAACCCATACCAGAAATCAGATCAAAAAATAAAAACTTGCAACCCACTGTGATACCACCGTCACAACTCGCTACAACTCCCCACCACACCTAACCAACTCACCACCACAATCTATCACACCATAAACCAAAACCCACCATCACAAGACCCACCACAACCCATGACATTCGTGCCACCACGACCACTACATCACCTCACACCCACTAGTATCCTATAACCCATCGATCCACAACCCACAATGTCTCTATTACAAGAATGCCTCCACCAACATACGAGAGAGAGAGAGAGAGAGAGAGAGAGTTGAGAACTTAAGACTCGAGACCTGGGATTGAAGGAGAGAGAAAAGATAGAGTTAGTGAAGAGAAAGAGAAAGGAAAATAAAATAATAAATTTTAGGTTTACCAACAAGCTATAGTAAGTTGTATAAGAGCATCCACATTGTGGAGACAAAAATTTAGCTATTTAGCACCTACAAAAGTCACTTTATCTATTTTACCTTTTCACTTCACAATACATTCAATATCAATGGATCTATATTTTTAGATATTTCATTAAAATAATATAAATAACTCATTAAAATAAAAAAAAAAATTTTGATAGGTAATAAAACTTTTATTGAAAAAATTGAACATCATGTTCACGATGGTGAACACTTAGAACAATGAAACAAATACATGAAGATCAAGAGCTACAGGAAATAAAAACTAAAAAATCAGATACAGCAGTGCAATTTGTCCACCCCCAAACACGAGCCCAAAGAAACAAAGTACGAAAAATTGAACATTTTAAATGTTCCAACATTCTCGCCTTATCTTCAAAAATGCGGGCGTTACGTTCCTGCCAAACTAGCCAAACAAGCCGGGACCATATTCCAAATGGATGAACGATGCTTTCCAATCCAATTTCTCCAAATAAAGAAAAAAGAGTTCACTGACCTTGGCATTACCCATTGAATCCCAAACATGGCAAAAACTTCACACCATAAGGCATGAGAGAACTTATAGTGAAGAAGAAGGTGGTCCACTGATTCCCCATCGCAGCAACATAAACAACATCTATTGACCAAAAACTGACATTTCTTAATAAGATTGTCAATGGTGAGTATCCCATCATTTGCTGCTGTCCATAAGAAGAAAGACACCTGTTTAGGCACCTTATTTCGCCATATACACTCCCAAGGAAAATCATCAGTGATAGGACTAGATAATAGCTTATAAAAGGAGCGCACATCAAAAACACCAGATGTAGTCAATCGCCAGACTAACTGATCTCCCCCCTCACCCCTCGGCATAGAGGAATAAATAAGCTCAAAGAATGAGTAGACAGTGGTTATCTGCCAATCCTGAGGACCATGACGAAACAATAAATTCCAACTCCTACCTCCTTCTGAATTTGATACAACCAAGTCAGATACCCATGCTTCTTTAGAGACTGAGCAAGCATACATAGAAGGGAAGAGTTCCTTCAACGAAGTAGGCCCACACCATGGGTCATGCCAAAAACGAACACGGCTGCCCTCCCCCACATTATACAGAATCTGGCTAAAGAATTTTCCTGTTCCTTCTGTGATACTCCTCTACATCCCACACCCGTGAGCACCTTTTACCCCTCTAGTGTACCAGCCTCCTCTTGCCTCCCCATATTTGTCTGCTATAACCTGACGCCATAGTCTATGATTCTCTCTCCCAAAACGCCACAACCACTTCCCAAGCAAAGCCTTGTTAAACAGCCTAACCCTCCGGATTCCCAAACCACCACATTCGACGGGCAAGCATACCTTATCCCATGCAACTAAAGGATACTTAAAGACCTCCGCTGAGGCGCCCCAAAGGAAATTCCTCTGAGTCCCTTCAATTCTTGCTGCCACAGCCTGAGGGATAGTAAACAACGATAAAAAGTAAGTGGAAGACTCGATAGGGTACTCTTTAACAAAGTAAGCCTACCTCCTTTCGACAAGTAAAGTCTTTTCCATCCAGCCAGCCGTTTTTCCATCTTTTCTATAATAGGATTCCAAATGGATGAATCCTTATAGTGTGCCCCGAGAGGCATGCCCAAATATCTCATGGGCAGAGTGCCCACCTTGCAGCAAAGGATACGAGCCAAACCATTCAAATTCCCAACATCACCAACAGGAACAATCTCACTCTTGCCTACATTAACTTTCAAGCCTGTAATGGCTTCAAAGAAGATCAACACCATTCGCACATATCATAACTGTTCCCTAGAAGCATCACAAAACAAAATAGTATCATCAGCAAAAAGAAGGTGAGAGATATGGATACCCCCATGACTATGGGACCCCGCTTGAAATCCACAAAGAAAACCACCATTTTCTGTCCTCTTCAATAGCCTACTCAACACCTCCATCACCATGAGAAATAAAAGCGGAGACAAAGGATCCCCTTGGCGAAGACCACGAGAACTACCAAAGAAACCCGCAGGAGATCCATTAACCAGAACTGAAAATTTAACTGTAGAGATGCATGCCTTAATCCACCTACTCCACCTTGCCCCAAATCCCATCCTTTCCATGAGATAAAATAGTGCATTCCAATTCACATGATCATAAGCTTTCTCAATGTCCAGCTTAATTATAACACCAGGAACACCACTCTTCAACCTGCTGTCTAAGCATTCATTGGCGATTAAAACCGAATCCAGGATTTGTCTCCTTCCCACAAAAGAATTTTGAGAGTCAGAAATCAATTTATCCAAAACCCCTCTAAGTCTATGAGCCAGCACCTTAGCCAAAAGTTTATAAAGGCTACCCACGAGACTAATAGGACGAAAGTCTTTGATATTTACTGCATTGGTCTTCTTGGGGATCAAACAAAGAAACGTGGCATTTAGAGATTTCTCAAAAACGCATTGACTGTGAAAATCTTTGAAGAAAGCCAAAACATCCCCTTCTAAAACACTCCAGCATTTTTGAAAAAAAGCCATAGTAAACCCATCTGGCCCAGGGGCCTTATCACCTTCCGCCTCCTTAAGAGCCTCAATAATCTCCTCCTTCTCAAACTCTCTCTCCAACATATCCCTCTCAGTTTCATCTAGACAAGTGAACTCTAACCCATCAATAGTAGGTCTCCAAGCTTCCGGTTCCTGATATAATCTCTTATAAAAACCCACCACCTGATCTGTAACAACTGACTCCTCCTCAAAGAGAACGCCATCCACCTCCACTCCTCTAATCTGATTGTTTCGCCTATGGGAATTGGCAATTCTATGAAAGAACCGTGTGTTGTTATCACCTTCTTTGATAAAAAGAGCCTTGGATTTCTGCCTCCAAGAAATCTCTTCCAAAGAAGCCAAATAGTCTAAATCAGATATAACCACTAACCTTCTATTCCAGTCCTCTTGAGTCAACATCTGCATCTCTTCTCTCCTATCAATGTCTAAGAGCTCAGTCAATAAACTCTTTTTTCTAAAAGCTACATCTCCAAAAACATGCTTGTTCCAATGCTTCTAATCCCTTTTAAGGGCTTTTAACTTACAAACTAGAATGTAACTTGGAGGTCCCACAAAATGATAACCATTCCACCACTGACGAACCTTATCCATAAAACCCTCCACCTTTAACCACATATTTTCAAATCTAAAAGGGCTCTTCCCCCTTGACATACCACCCGCCTCCACTAGCAAAGGACAATGATTCGACACCACCCTAGGGAGAGTCCTTTGAGTCACATCTAAGAAATGCTCTTCCCAATCTGCTGTCATCAAAACTCTATCAAGTCTGGACATAGAAGGATTATCTGCCGAGTCTCGAACCCAAGTATATTCACCTCCTACCAAAGGCAAATCAATCAGCGAATGTTTTGCAATGAAATCCGAGAAATTAAACATAGCTGGACTAAAAGAATTACAGCCAAGTCTCTCACCGGGGTAACGAATAACGTTGAAATCACCAAATAGGCACCAAGCCCCAGCCCACCGTGATCTCACTAAATCTAATTCAGCCCACATTGCATCCCTAAAACTTCCATCAGTCGGTCCATACACCCCTGAACAAATCCATTCAAAGCCATCTGACACTCCCTTCAACAAAACTGAAATTGAAAAACTACCAACCACTAAATCTACTCTCTCAAATACCCTTCTATCCCACATCAGAATGACACCACCAACTGTATGTATGGCATCTAAGGCCCCCCAATCTACAAAAGGGCTACCCCAGAGGCTTTTTACCAAGCTGGAACTGGTGTTATCCAGTTTAGATTCTTGAAAACATACGATATCACACTTCCATTCCCTTAAAAGATTCTTCACAACATCTCTCTTATGAGGATTATTTAAGCCCCTCACATTCCATGACAAAAATTTTTAAATTCATTTACCAACAAACGAACCCGAAATAGAGGATTTCAAACAGCCTCTAGAACTTCTACCAGAATGCCCATCATAATTAATAGAAGAGAACAAATTTCTTAACTCCCTCATCCCCTTTTGGGTTGAATTGCTTACCCGACGAGAAGTAACAGCAGTTGCTTGCTGCTCCCAAACCCTCTCAAGTTTTAGAAAAAAATCAATACATTGTCTTTCACAACAATCAATTAGGAAACCCACAAAAGCACCAAAACCGCCAATCATCCTTCTCACCCATTCTGAAGGCTCCAAAACCTCTTCCACTGAACACCCATCTGAACCAGAGATGAGATCATGAAAACCTTTTAGATCCCACAGAGCCAGAGGTGTAATGACCTCAGGATTGACAGCCTCCTCACCCTTATCCGAAAACAAAGAGTCATCCCAATTCAGTCTAGGAACCTCAGAATCAATCAAACCACGACCCACCTCAAAAATAGAAAAATTCAAGTCTGAACCCACCACCAATTGGCTCTGAACCTGAACTGGACATCCAGAATTATCAACGGTTGTCGAACAATCTCCGCCTGAGGTATCGGCAACCAACAACCCAGACCCTTGACCCAACATACGATCAGCGACATCAGGGGATTGGGCCGGTTCTCTATCGGCGCTCAAAACTGCCTCCACAAAAGTACCGTGCTCATCTGAACCCGAAATAGGAACATCGAGCTTCGTGACATTAACGATAGAGCAGCTTCGTCTCTCGCCGGAGCTCTGGATCTCCCTTGCCTCTTCCTTGTGATTCCCTGGTTCCTCATCGGACTTCGTTTCAGCAACAGGAACTCCACCCAGTTCATCGCCGGAGCATGGGGACTCCCCTTTCTCTTCTTCGTGTGTTCCTGATCCTTCCCCAGTCACCCACTCTATATGTTGCAAGTCAACGGACCCATCGTCAAAACAGACTTGACTTGAAATGTCTAATGAGGGCTGGCCCGACCCATTCTCACGATTGGGTTGGTGGGCTGGATCAGGTCTGCTTACAATGGGCTGTTTACCCCAAGAAATGGTCCTCTTACTCTCACCCATTAAGTCAATAGAAATTTTTAAACAAAAGTGGGCCTGGGTCCATTTTAAATGATTAGCACGTACAGGCCTGCCAGCTGTTGACACACTAGCAGAATTTGACTTATTAGAAACATCAAATCCCCCCAAAGACTCAAACTTATTGCACTGACCCGTTATATTTGGAATATGCTTCACAAAACGAAAATTACTCCCTTTATTTTCGTGGCCGTTTAATTTTTTCCAAACTTGGGATTTTTGCATGTCAACTGCTTTTTCAAACTCTCCGCCTCCGGCCACCACTTTTTTCTCCGGTCCAGCAGTCGTCTTTCCCAAAAAATAGTCACGTAATCTTCTTCCAAACAACGTCCACCCACCTATCTTGGTCCCCTCTGGAATCCGTAGGCAACCCCTTCTTGCACCATTGTGGTATTCAGAGATTTCCACAAATAAGCTTCCCTTGTTAGATCTACTAGCAAACTCCAAAAGTTTATAGTTCTCACGTAAACGTTTGAAAAATGGTTGTTTTCGAAAGTTCCACTGATCAAGGTCTGCCAAACAAGCAATAATCAAATCCAAACCCAACTGACCCACCCTAATGGAGCCATGGAACTTACCCCGTCATTCATGAATAGCATAGGAGTCTATTCTACCACCTTCGAAAGCTAAAGAAAAAACCTTTGAGTCAATACAAAAGAAAGCAGAAATCCTTTCTGACTCCCCTGATTGAGGTTTAGGCTTGGGCTGCTGAGGTTTGGGTAGTTGTGTGATAATAGTGTGCTTGGATTGTAAGGTTGAGGGGTGTGAAACATTGGATACAGGTAGTGAGGGGATTGGTGGTTGTGGTCCCTGGCCAAAGGTCGGCCAAAAAAAATGTGGTGGTGTGAAAGGTAGAAGATGGCCAAAAGGTAGAGAAGGGTAATATGAGTTATAAGGATGGCAAGTTGGTAGTGTTGATGGTGGTAGTGATGGTGTATATGGATGATTAAGTCGGACAGGTTGTGGTGGAGGGGGTTGTGGATATGGTGGTGGTGGTAGCAGGGTAGGGCGAGGTGGAGGATAGGTCATGGTCAGGTATCGCTTCATGAACTCGCATTGTAGAAGTAACTCATTAAAATAAAATAAAACATATCTACCATAAAAACCTTTCAACAGTCCACAAACACCTCCACCATCACTCCACCACCACTTCACTGCCAACACCAAAAATAGCCACAACCACTCCACCTCCACTCCACTGCCAACACAGCCACAACACAGCCAAAACCAAACTCAACACATCCCACGACAACCACAACCATAACTCACTTCTACAACCAAACCCATAGCCAAAATCAAACCCACAGACAAAATCAAACACGAAACCACCACTAAAACAGCCACCAAACCACCATTTCAACCACAACCCACAGTCACAAACAAACCCACAAACAAAATAAAAAATTAAACCACCACCACCATAGCCACTGCAGGAAGAATATTTGTTTTGACACTAATATTTTCTGAAAAATAATTCATTTTCCAAATTATATTTTCTATAATACTATTTCATTTTCATATGTTTGGTAACAACCTTAAAATGAGTCATAAAAAAAAAAACAAAAACAAAAACAAACAAACTATCTATTAACTTCTTTTATTTAATTTCGAGTTAGATAAAATTATTTTCTTTATTTAATTTCACGTGAGATAAAGTTATTTTCTAGAAATTTTTAGTAAAAAACTACTCTATCTCATACCAAACTAAATAAAAAAAAAAATTTCCTTTGACCCTTTTTTATACTACAAAATATAGAAAAATGCAAAATCCTATATCCAAATAAGATTTTTCATTAAAACAAAGGAAGGCTTTAAGTTAAAGAGATATTTATTTATTAAATTTTAATTTTTTTATCACTCCTCAATGCATTGAGATTTACTGGATTCCTGCTTAACAGATGCTGAAATGCACTTGGACGCGGATTAACAAAAGTCATGAACTAAAACACGTGGTACTATGAAGAACGGGTTGGTTGGTTACTTGCTTTTATCTTTTTCTTCAAAAGTCACAAAGTATGAACATAAATTTGACGCGTGAAAAGCTGAGCTGTGCAAAGTGCAAAACAGTCCGGAGACAGCGGAGGGTTCGTTCACATCAGAGAATAGACACACTTTGAAAATCACAAAAAAAGGAAATCTACCTTAAGGTTACTACATCTGCTTTTCGTGGACTCTTTCTTTTTTTGATTTGCTAATTGAACAAGCTACTCTGGATAAGGTGGGGCTAGATGTAATTAAAACTTAAAAGGCCAAATGTTTTTTTTTTTCTTTTTTATAGATAAAATATTATTTTAATTTCTAAACTTTATCAAAAATTTATTTTCCATCCTTAAATTTTAAAAAGTTCTTTTTTATTCTTAAACTTTGTAAAGAGTTTTTTCAATAATTTAGACTAAAATAAGGATGAAAATAGAACTTTTTAAATAAATTTAGAGATAGAAAACAAATTTTTAGTAAAGTTTAAGTACATAAATAAAACATTTTCAATAATTTAGAAACGAAAAATAAACTTTTCAATAGTTTGAAGACGAAAAATGAACTTTTTAAAGTTTAGAGAAGAAAAAACAAACTTTTTGTAAAGTTTAGGGACCAAAAAAATATTTTTATCTTTTTTTTTTTGTATTTTAGTAAATCTAAAAAAAGCCTCTAAATATCACAAATGGGTACTCCTTGGCGTATTTTATTTTTATTTTTTTATTGGATTTTGGGGAAAAAAAGTGTAAAAATCAAAGTTTTCAATTACATTTAAGTGGTTGTTATGATTCATGCATTGAAATAGAATATTTTGGTATCAGTTTATTTTGACATATCATTTCAAGGTTATCACTAAAGTTATATATATATATATATATAAGTAAGCCTTTGTCACATAATGTCACACCAAAGCAAATTATTAATTCAAAATCAAATAATATACATCTTAATATCATCATTATATAACAAAACATGTGATATACAAGTTTAAAAAAAAAACATTTTCTTAATGAAAAATCATGTCATATATGAGTAAAGCAAACAAGGAGAACATATTTTTAATGAAAAATAATAATAAAATGTCATATGTGAGTAAAGTAATAAAACCTTACTGACTAGAAGTTAGTGGAAGGGACCAAAATGGACAGAATCAACTAGAATTGGTCAAAATTTAAAACAAGATGGAAGTGAGGTGTAATTTATACCCATTCACTAACCGAAATAAATTTTTTTGATCATTTCAGCCATAGCATAATGGAATTGATAGCATTGATAAATTATTAAAATAAAAAAAATAAATAAAAAATAAAAAGCTTCTATAGCTAAAAAATTGCACATTAGTTAATAAATTGTATAATTAATCAAACGTATAATGAAATTAATGTGTTTGAATAAATAATTTGTAGGCAAAATTTAGCGGATTGATAGAATTTAAATTTTTATCCAATGAACTTCTTTGTTTGTTGTGTCAGAGGAAAAATTATAAATTTCATGAGGAAATTTAATCGAAGGAGTGAGAGGGTTTAAAATTTATCAAATTTTCCCATTTACTCTATCACCCAATCACTCAATATCTCCTTCTCATCTCCCTGTCCAATCTAAGCTTGAGCAACCTAGCTCTACTTTAGAGTGGATATTCTAGCTATCATCATCGTAGACAAAGTTCAACCTCAACTTCAAGCATATACATTTATCAAGAACACAACTCGTTCATCAAAAAAAAAATCAAGAACCCAACTCATTGGTTTTATCCCCACTGAGATACGACTGGTTTTTTACAGCAAGAGGCGGTCGACAATGGATTTAAAGTCTCAAGAACCGATCCTTTCAATTCAAGCATCAGTTTTCCCATATTGGAATATGACATAACCGAACCAAGTAGGGCCGTAAATGAGCTAAGTTTTATTGAGTAGCGTGTGTTTGAACTTGAGCTTGTGAAAAAGCCAAAAAGTTTGAGCTCGGCTTGGCTTGATTATTTAGTCAAGCCAAGCTCGAGCTTCATATCAAGCTCAAACTCGAGCTCAAGTTAAGCTTTTTAGCTTGGGATCCAAAAAAATTGCATTATCAAATGCTTATATCACCAAAAATAAAGTAAACAAATATACATACATACATACATACATACATATATATATACTCATTTAATCATGCTTCTAACACCTGTGATTAGAATTTGTTCAAATTACAACTTTACATAATTAAATCCATCCATCATCATTTATTATCTATAGCTTGAGTAATTATTCAAAATACAATCTTTACATCCACATTTGTCATTTGTACAACTATAATCTTCACAAATCTAAATAAATTAACATTCCAAAACATATGTGTAATGTCATAATAATAAGTTTATTTAGTAAACATATATCAAGCTATAAACGAGATTAAGTTCGACATGTTTTGTATCGAGCCTTATTGTTCACGAGCTTGTTCACAAACAATTTTTTTTGCTTGAGCTCATCTTATTTATCAAACAAGCCTAAAACTAAGGCTTAAGCTTGGTTTATTTGTAAACAAATGAACATGAACGAGCTTTTTATCGAGCCGAGACCAAGTTGTTCATGAACGCCTTGGTTCGTTTACAGCCCTAGAACCAAGCATCAGAGATCTCAAAGGGCTTTCAAACCAAGTAGAAATCTAATGAAATCTACCTAAATTAAGTAGAGACTTGTTGCCTTTCGTCATCTATCATTGTCGACTTCCAACTACATTCAACCTCCACACTTGGATGATTGCATGTTCGAGATCATAACTGTTCGTGGTCGATGGTGGTTTTTTATGTTATCCACCCAATGTGGCTAGGTTCAATTTCGATTTGAGCTCCAAATTGACTTGGCTCAACCCATAGACAAGGCTACCAGCCACTCATATCGTCCATATCAACTTGTTGATGTTGTATCCACAATAAAAACCAACTAGTCCTTGCCAACAAAAAATAAAAATAAAAAAATTTATTAAACTTTAATAACCGTAGGGGAGGAATCATTTAAGTTTTTTTTTTTTTGGTTACACATTTAAAAGTGACCCAAAATGTTAGCTACATTTTTTGACCTAGGGGTTGGATAATTAATTAACTTACCTTATGACATAAAATAATTATAATAATAAAAGATGTCCTTGTGTAACAGTACAAGAAACACTAATGGAGAATCCAACTCCGGATCAACATATAATAACAAAACATTGTACATAATATCTCCTCACCTCCAATTATCAAAGAATTAAATATAGTAATACCCAAGTAGTACAAGTCGGTGCATTACAAACATGTCTTCCCCACCATCTACCTCACAACCCACCATGAAGTCATGAACTCACTCCTCCCATCCCATCCATCTTCCTCTGCCTCTGGCCTCTTTCACTTCTCTCCCTATTTTCCCTCTCTCTCTCTCTCTCTCTCTATCCTTCTCTCCCTCACAACAAAAATTCACACATTGATATATAGAATTTTGTAGATCTCTTCCCACAGATACAACCTTACCTACACCAAAAACAAAAAAAAAGAACACATTTTTAGATTTGAGACACAGAGAGTGTGTGTGTGAGAGAGAGAGACATCATGGGACAAGAGAACATAACTCAGAAGAGAAGCAGCGGCGGTGGAGGACCGGGTGGTGGGCTACCGACAACCACCGCGAACGGAGGAAGAGGGCGCAGTAGTACGCTGTTGCCACGTGGCAGACAGCTCCACAAGACCTTCAACAACATAAAGATCACCATCCTATGTGGTTTCGTCACCATCCTCGTACTCCGTGGCACCATCGGCATCGGCAACCTCGGCTCCTCCGGCGATGACGCAATGAACCAGAACATCATCGAAGAAACCAACCGCATCCTCGCCGAGATCCGGTCCGACTCTGACCCATCTGACCCGGTCAACGAACCCGAATCCTTCTTCAGCGTAAACGACACCTTCGCTCTCGGACCCAAGATCTCTACCTGGGACCAAGACCGCAAAACCTGGTTAGATCAAAACCCTGAGTTCCCTAACCATATTAACGGTAAGCCTCGTATCTTGCTCGTTACTGGGTCTCCTCCTAAACCTTGTGATAACCCAATTGGTGACCATTACTTGTTGAAAGCTATTAAGAATAAGATTGACTATTGTAGACTTCATGGGATTGAGATTGTTTATAATTTGGCTCATTTGGATAAGGAATTAGCTGGGTATTGGGCTAAATTGCCGTTGCTTCGACGGTTAATGTTGTCTCATCCTGAGGTCGAGTGGATTTGGTGGATGGATAGTGATGCGCTTTTTACAGATATGGTTTTCGAGATTCCACATTCTAAGTATGATAATTATAATTTGGTTGTTCATGGGTACCCGGATTTGATGTTTGAGCAGAAGAGTTGGATTGCTTTGAATACGGGTAGTTTCTTGTTTAGGAATTGTCAATGGTCCTTGGATTTGCTTGATGATTGGGCGCCAATGGGGCCTAAAGGGCCGGTTAGGGAGGAGGCCGGGAAGATTTTGACGGCAAATTTGAAGGGGAGGCCGGCTTTTGAGGCGGATGATCAGTCTGCGTTGATTTACTTGTTGCTTTCGAAGAAGGATCGGTGGATGGATAAGGTGTTTCTGGAGAATTCGTATTATT
Organism: Quercus suber; assembly: GCF_002906115.3. Taxonomy (NCBI): domain Eukaryota; kingdom Viridiplantae; phylum Streptophyta; class Magnoliopsida; order Fagales; family Fagaceae; genus Quercus; species Quercus suber. The sequence continues at coordinate 683,498 of NW_027069489.1, read as the reverse complement.
TGCATGGGTATTGGGCGGGATTGGTGGATAGGTATGAGGAGATGATTGAGAAGTATCATCCGGGATTGGGGGACGAGAGGTGGCCATTCGTGACCCATTTTGTTGGTTGCAAGCCTTGTGGTAGCTATGGGGATTATCCAGTTGAGAGGTGTTTGAGTAGCATGGAGAGGGCATTTAATTTTGCGGATAACCAGGTGCTGAAGCTGTATGGGTTTAGGCATAGGGGATTGTTGAGTCCTAAGATCAAGAGGATCAGGAATGAGACAGTTGCTCCTTTGGAGGTTGTGGACCAGTTTGATATTCGGAGGCACCCTGTGCAGGGAAGCAGTAAATCACTGAGCTAGCGAGTAAAACATCTTCAGTGTGTGATAATTGGTAGGTAATTATGTAATTCCTTAGATAAAAAAAGCAAAATTAAATTTGATAACATTCTATGTCTAAGTGTTTTTGTTTGTTATGTTGGTACTGTTGTCAGGAACCATAGCATAGAATTCTTTTTTAAACTTAAATTCTTCTTTTTGATTTGCAATGTACTGCCTGTTTCAATTTTTTGTTTCACTGGCAAGAACCATTAATGTATTTTGCACATTTTCATTTAAAAGTATACAATATGAATATTTTATTTCAGTATCTGTTTTATTGGGCTAGTAGACTGATTGTTTTAATCAAGAGGAAGCAAGAGAATCTCCGAAGCCCTATGATATTGATGTACATAGTTGGAACTAGGGAGCTGTTGAGATATGCCAAGGCTCTTCTCTTGTAGTCTCTGCATGTGACATATCTGACACTCCCATCCCCAACTTGAAGATGCTTTTCAATGGAATTAGATAGCTTTCAACTGCAGGGGTGTCTTATTTAGAAGTAAATAATTTTTATAGTGGTCTAACATCCATGAAGGTTCTTATTATCTTGCTCCTAAATGCAGCTATTTGCTCTGTAGTCGCTGAAACCTAGGAGATCTTCAGCATTTGGTTTTTGTGTCTTACAGACGGCAGTTAGATTAAAAATTTAATTGTAGCAAAACTAGGAAGTAGATCTTTACCATTTAAATTCTAACCTTGTTGAAGTTATTTTTTCTTAGTCTTATGCATGACATTATGACCCTGATTACATCCTATGCCAAACTGAGTACTTCTAATTGAGAATTATCCCTATTAAATTCATTTGTGACTACACACTAATCTTTGTTCCATATACCTGCATCCAACTCAGTAGCAAATTCTTAAGTACAGAAAGAAGTGGATGTGGGCTAGAAACTGCTTGCATGGTAACTAGTAATTTAATCTGCAACTTAGTAAGGATTAATTATTTTCTACTGGTTTCTTGATAGATCCTTCAAATATGTGTTAACACATTGAACTCCAAGACATCTGACCCGTGCCACATGGATTTTGAATATAAGTTGTTCATTTTAATGGGAAGGTTACTTTGGCTTGTGTTCTGTTTTTGTCTGATTATTAGCGTCTTCTCTATTTTATGTGGGAGACAAAGCTGATAAAGGCAGGTATCATATATTTTGTTCTTCTCTCTTCCTTTGTGGCTTGAAAATAGAACAGGAGTGGACAAGAAATAGTTATAAGTATCAGTTTTGATCCTCTTTACAATGGAGTAGATGAATGATTTTTAATACGCTCCAGCCTACTGGTATGAAGTCTTAATTGTAAAATTTGGTTGCAATTCATGGTCTTTTTTTGTATCAGTATTTGCATTACAGCCCCTGATATTCTATTCTGAGGAGAAAACCTTTGAAAATTATCATAAGTCTTCCAGTACATAATTCTAAACTTTATGGTCGGAATTTTTAGTATTGGCATGGGTGGCTTGCATTGTTTCTCTTGGTTATATTATGTATTTACTGTTTTTGTTTTTTTTTGATAGGATGTATTTACTGTTTCTATTGCTTAGTGTTAAGCTGAAATCAATGGTTGAATTGTTATGAATAAAAGAGATTATTGTTTCTCCTGTCTCTTGCTTTTTTGAAGCTGACATATGCATCAAAAGGGATTGTTGAGAAGTTTGACAGCAAGCTTTTTAATCCAAAACAAAAACTCTTTGTCCAGACCAAGTTATTATAAAACAAGTGCAAATTTGGAACTTAATGCACAAGCATTAAATAATTAATTAAGAAACGGATTGGGTGAGAATGGGCTGAATCTATCTCGTCATTGACCTAAAGGGTCTGCAAAAGTGCTAAACATGCAAAGAATCTGTAGATAAGAGCATATCAAACTAGGGCTCAAAAATAAAGTATGATGTATCATAACCTTGTAAAATACCAGAACTGGTTCCATTGGATTGAATAATATATTATGTTAAGAGTACTAGAAATCTCAGATCCCCTGATCAGCTTCATTAATTCATGAAAAGCTTAAAGATGTCAGATGCTGATCCCTTAATGTATTAGTCAGAACTATGTCGTTTTGGACTTTGGTTCTCTTCTTTATTCAAGACTCATTTCTAGAAACACTCTGCTTAGTGCTCAAGTCTGGTGTGGCTTCAGAGTTGTTCTTCAAGCTTCTAGTTCTTAGTTGATAATTCGAGAATTACAGATAGTTAGTTATAAAAGTTGTTATGAGTTTGTTAGAATAGAATCTTCTAGAAGGTTCTAGTCTTTATCTATTCAGATGTATATAAATAGAGTGCCTTGTAATATATGAGTTGAGCTTGCTTAATCAATTTTCTTCTTTTCAGAAATATCTCTCTCTCTCTCCTTTTTCTATTATAGTTTTCTGCCATTAGTAACCACCTTCAAGCTCCAAAATCTCACTAGCACGTTCTCCTTTAATGGTGCTTGCTTAGCAGTCCAGCGTTTATGTTCCCGCACACATCGTGTAATTGATTATTAGTTTTCTCTAATATTTCAATAAGTTTTACCAAAAATTTTGTAACTTAACTAATTGACATCTCAATTTTCAATAGAAACATTCAGAATTCAGATTTCCACCCCCAATTATCGATGTATAAAAAAGATATTTCGATAAATTTCATTGTAAACAATTGTAATCTTTAGTTATTTTATATATAGACAAAATAAAAATACAATAAGAGTAGTATGGTGATTTTGATCATACTATATATATGTGTTTACAAATTAAAAATTGGAAATTACATGATATAGTAGCTAAGATAGATAGGCATGTTTCATGCCTACTAAAAAAATGCATATATCCTTCAATTACGTTTTTTTTTTTTTTTTTTTTTTTTTTTTTTTAACATTCTTGATTGTGTTACTAAAATTCCCCCCCCCCCCCCCCTTTTTGTTGGATATGATTTCAATTGTTGCAAAAACAAATAAATTTGAGTAAAAATGCCATATTTCAAATAAGTTGTTTCTCACATAAAAAAACCAATTGTTTTTCATATAAATCTTAGAAAAATGATATTAAAATTTCATTATGCTTAAAATAATTAATATAACAAAATAACCATATTTATTATATTAGTAATCTCCTTAATTATATAGAATACATATTAATGTGTTAGTTCCACACGCGCACGCTTGCACACACACAAAGGAGTTAAGAAATTTAAAGGATTAAGATTGATTTTAATGAATTCATAAATATTTTTTATTTTTTTTATAGTTTTTGTGATAATTGTTGTCAAAGCAACTAAACATGAGTAAGAATGTCATATTCTAAATTTATTATTATTATTCTAACTAAAAATTGTGATGCTCATTTTTGGGAAGCTTGGTAGAAGGAAGAAGCCTAACAATATGGACAGAGAAGAGTTAGTGAATGGATAGGAAAAAAAAAAAAAAAAAAACATTAGGCCCAAGTGGCAGGAATAATGGATTATAGGCCCATAAATAAACAAACGGGTCTTGAGAAAGCAAACGGGCCTAAAGGAGTCTGGAGAGAGAGAGAAGTAGCAAACTCATGGGCAGTATTTGATATAAAAAAGTGAGAATGAGCCACAGTAAGACCGAAGTAATGCAAGTAAAGAAAGTAAGGTGCTGATGGAAAACCCATGAGCTCCAAGGATGAAGGATAAGGTAATTGGACTAGGGAAGCCCCAAAAGAGTTAGTAAAAGTTTATGGGAACGCAGAATTAGAAAAAGGGGCCGAGGATGCCCAAGAGAAAAAATAAATGGGACACAGGAGCCCACAAGCAATGTAATAAAAAGCCTAATGATCATATTGAGTCATTGAGAGAAGAATAAGCAGCAGACCCAAAGAGGCCTAGCAAACTTGGGTCGAATAACATCACAACAGGAATGACAGAGTGGTACGGTAGGAAATGGTAGCAAGACTGCAGAAATGAATAAAAAAGTAGGTTGAAGGAAGAAGAGCCCACAATCAAGCAAAGCCTAGCCCTTAAAGGGAGCAGGTCATAAAGAATGAAAAATCAAAAAATAGCTGGGTGCCATAAAAAGTCAAAAAGGGGTGGTAGAATGTGCAGATGAGTCTCCAGACCACAGCAAACACATGAGCAGCAGGTAGGTTTTGGACATATACAGAAGTGGAGCACGCACAAAGCCCAGACATCATTAGCCTATACCCAGCCAATATAGGAAGTGGTGGGTCATGGGTCAGAGGTAAAAGAGCATGGTCTGGTGGTGGGGAGAGGGGAAAAAATATTCTAGGGTTCCTGCTCAGGCTCTTTTGGGGGAATGTCCTGCTGGGATGACATACCACCCAAAAGAAGTAAGGATGAGTTGAAACCACTAGGTGCATGCCATGAGGGATAAGGAGAGAGAGAACACCCATATCGTAGCAGGTAAGAATGCCACAGTAAACAAACAAACAAAATAGTCTTCTTTGTCTTGTAATGGGGAGTGGCACAGCCAGCATAGATAAGCGGTGGTGGCTGGACAATTGACAAACCAGTGATGGTTGACAAGGACATGCAGACCAGACAAAAGTAGTTAAAGGCTAAAATGGTAAAAGCCAGTCATGATAGACATTATATAAAGGACCCTTGATGTGCACAATAGAGGGGATCATGATCATAGTAATAATAACCTCTAGGAGAGAATCACAATAAGCAAGCACTGAGAAAGGAAAAGAGAAAAAGAAAGGAAGAATTAGACATAACAAAAAAAACAAAGAGTATAGAATGACAGGTATGCACCAATAGGTTAATCCCCTCTCTCCCTCTAAAGCTCTACTCTCTATCAAAGGCAAATGATTCTTTTGGGCATAAGCCATTTAGGCCTATTCCCTCAAAGCAATTAATTTCTTTCTAGGGAGATTATTCTCATTGAGGAAATGGTTCCCTTCTTGGTTTCGGCACTGTAATATAATTTGGCACGGCAGATTAATATTTCCATCTTTGATTCAACAAACTCATTACTATTTCTTCCCCACTTATTTTTGCTATTTCATGTATAGGGCACTCCTTGTCGCTCTCCTTTGTTTATTCTATCTAAGTAGCGAACGTATTTCTTTTGTTATTTTTATTACATCTGCCTATCATAACTCTCCCATAATAGCTCTGCCTGTCACGAGCACGTGACCAAGGTTTTTTTGGCAAACGGAGTGTAGTTTATGCACAAGCCAGACCAAGGTAGGTTACAATTAGACTGGCCCCAACTCCTTCATCCAGAACACTTGGGCCCAGAATAGCAGGAGGTAGCCCAGGCTAACACCACAAAAAGGCCCACCACATATAAATTGGTAACTCCACTGGGGAGTTAGGAAGCAGATAGGGACAGAAACTCTTGCAAACAAATGCCCCAAAAATCTAGGATGACGCGAAACATGAGCATTGTGCCCTCGTAAGCAGAATCTAGACCAACAACGCCTCACCAATAGCAGCCTAACCAAACGGAAGGTGCTAACAAAATGGGGGCTGAACCCCAACCACAACCAAGAATCTCCACTGACAATGCCAGTGTCTTCATTGAGGTGTTGCAGTCACTACAGCACTCGCAACAGTAAATGATGGAAGAAATATGTTAGCTGAAAACAGACAAAACAAATGAGAAAAGGAGTCAGCATGACCTAGAGCATGACCCAAGAAGCACCTGCAACAACTCCCACAGCCACTGATAACCCTAGCATTTAGATTTTGTTATTATGAAAATTTGTATTATTTCTCTATCCCTTTTCCCCCTTTTCCTTTTTTTTTTTTTTTAATTTTTTTTTTAATTTATTTTGGTTGATACTTAGTGTATTTTCTCAAGTGGGTTGATACCCATGTACATTTTTTTAAAAAAAATTTATTTGAAACTAATGGTTTTAATTTTTCCTTGCTTCACCTTTCATCTTTCTTTATCCTATTGTGATTGTATGAGAAGGGTATCATTCGGTAACGGTATCCATATTTTGATGTTCATGTTGAAAATCACTTAAGTGTTAACATTAGGTAACACAATAATTCAGACGTTTGGTAAAAATATCAACATTTTGCTATTAATCATTAAAAATTGATTAAGTGTTATCGTTTGGTAAAACAACAAGCAATTTCGATGTTCGATAACAATGTCAGCATTCTGATATCAACGCTAAAAATTGCTTAAGTGCTATCGTTCGGTAAAACAACAAGCAATTTCGACATCAATGTTTCACTGTTCTCAAACATCCTCATTAGGTAACACTGAAGATGCACTTTATATTCCTCGATCAGGCTACTAACCTACTATAGATTTTTCTTTTTGGGGACAAATGCATCTTTGGTTATTTGGTGATTAAAGGCCAATTTTTATGCCATGATCCATCCTATGAACCAAGAAGGCTTATCGAAGTTCCCACCTGGTTGGTGATCAGAGTCAGGCTGAGGCCATGTTTTTGTCCTCAGGAATATATTAAGGTTTCCACTTGGTCGGTGACCAGAGTCAGGCTGAGACCAGGTTTCTGTCCATAGGAATATATTAAGGTTTCCACCTGGTCGGTGACTAGAGTCAGGCTGAGGCCAGGTTTCTGTCCATAGGAATATATTAAGGTTTTCACCTGGTCGGTGACCAAAGTCAGGCCAAAGCTAGGTTTTTGTCCTTAGGGATATGTTAAGGTTTCCACTTGGTCGGTGACCGGAGTCAGGCTGAGGTCAGGTTTCTCTCTTTATGAATATATATTAAGTACAAGCACAGATGCTTTACTGTTTTCTCATAATCTATGCAAGACCTTTTACTGAATTTCATATACTTCCATTATTCTGGTTAGTCTACAAACTCAGATCTACATCCCTCATACTACATTACATTCACAAGTAGTATTTTTTTAGATTACAAACATTCCATGGTCAAGGCAAGGATCTTCCATATCTTCCAAGTAATAAGCTCTTGCTCCAGCCGTTACTGTTACTTGGTAGGGTCCTTCCCAATTTGGAGCCAATTTTCTGGCATTATGATCCTTCATACTCCCAACAGCCTTCCATAAAATGAGGTCTCCAAGCACGAACTCCCAAGGCCTCACTTTCCTGTTATATCCTTGAGCCAACTTTTGTTGATAGTCAGCAAGCTGTACCGATACCACATCTCTTCGTTCTTCCAGGGCATCCAAATTCCCAACCATACGCTCATCATTATAGCTTTATGTAAAGTCAACAACCCTTAAACTTAATAAACTAATTTCAATTGATATAACTGCTTCAGTGCTGTAGGTCATGGAGAAAGGTGTCTTACCTGTTGACCTTCTAAGAGTCATTCGGTAGGCCTACAGAACATTCAGTAACTCTTCAACCCAGTTTCCCTTCACCGCCTCTAGTCTCTTCTTCAAACAGTTAATGATCGTCTTATTTGTCGCTTTGGCTTGCTCGTTGCTTTGAGGATATGTGGGCAATAAGTACCTATTAGTTATCCCGAGGCTACCACAGTATTCCTAGAAAATCTTGCTATCAAACTGTAGCCCATTATTGGACACTAGTGATCGGGGAACTCCGAATCTTGTTACGATGTTCTTCCATACGAATTTCTTTACATCCACGTCCCTAATATTCGCCAAGGCTTCAGCCTCCATCCATTTGGTAAAATAGTTTGTTGCTACCACAACATACCTTCTGTTCCCTGAAGCTTGAGGGAACGGTTCAATTATATCTAGCCTCTATTAGGCAAAGGGCCAAGGACTGATAGTCGGGTTAAGATTTCCCCCTGGCTGGTGCAAGATCGGTGCATTTATTTGGTACTGATCACATCTTTTAACATAGTTAGCCGTTTCTTGTTGCATATTCAGCCACCAGAATCCCTGAGTCATAGTTTGGTATGCGAGCGACCTACCTCCCGAGTGGCCACCACATATTCCCTCATGAAGCTCAGCTAACAACTCGACAGTTTTACTGGGATGAAGACACAGCAAATATGGTCCTCCAAACGAATGCCAGTATAAACTCTTATCCTTAGATAGCCAAAAATAGGCTGATGTTCTTCGTACCTTCTTAGCTTTTTTAACATCTTCCGGCAAGGACCCGTCGGATAAAAAGGCTATACAAGGATCCAACCAACTTGGCTCCAACTCTGACATAACTGCTACTAACATTTGCTGTTCAATGCTCGGTTGCATTAACAGTTCTACGGTAATCATTCGGGGAATGCAGTCGTCCAAAGAGGATGCCAATGTGGCCAGAGAGCAGGCATGAGCATTCTAACTTCTCGGCACTCTGATCACACTAACTTTCTAGAGGTTTGCCCGTAAACTCCCAAATAGCTTTAAGAACTATGACATACGATGATCCCTCGCCTTGAAACTCGCATCTATTTGACTTACCACCAACCTTGAATCCAAGAACATCTCCACTTCCTGAGCTCCAAGTTTCTTTGCTGCTCGTAGTCTAGTAATAAGGGCTTCATATTCGGCTTTGTTGTTGAAGGCCCTGAAGCCTAGCCTAAGTGACTTCTCCAACTTTACACCTTTGGGTGATACTAACACTATCTCGACCCCGACCTTGACCCCTTTGCATTGGATGCTCTATCCACGAACACTTTCCATCATCCGACTTTGACCTGACATATTCCTACAGAACCCTGGGGAAGAGCGGTAAACTCAGCCACAAAGTATGTAAGCACCTGGCCCTTAATGGAATTCCTCGATTTTTAGCGTATGTCAAACGTCCCCAGTCTCATCCCCCATTTTGGTATCCTCCCCGTGAAATCTGACCTTTTTAACAATGACTACATAGGGTACTCGGTTAATACCCATACTAATACTGTGTGGGCTTGGAAGTAGTGCAGTAATTTGTGGCATGTATTAAGGCCAGAGCTATTTTCTATCTAATACTCTGCATCCACCAAGGTTTTGCTAAGATAGTACACAAGCCATTGGGTTCTTTCATGCTGCCTAATCAACATCGAACTAACGGCATGGTCGAAGACTGCTAAGGACATGTATAAATCCTCCTCTGGCTCAAGTTGGGATAAAATGGGTGGGCTGGCTAGATAAAAATTTAAGTTTTTGAACACCGAATCACACTCTTCTGTCCATTGAAAACCTTTCCACTTTTTCAACAATTGATAAAACGGTCTGCATTTATTCGCTGATCTTGACATGAACTTGTTCAGTGCGGCAATCATGCAAGTAAGCTTTTGGATCTCTTTAGGATTTTTAGGCAGGTGTAACTATTGGATGGCTGTTATTTGGTCAGGGTTCACTTCTATGCTGCATGTGGTGATCATATACCCTAAGAACTTGCCCGATCCCACCCCAAAGGCACATTTCTTTGCATTAAGATGTAACTTGTGTTGCCTCAAAATATCAAAGACATTTACCAGGTCATGGGCGTGCCCCACTCTTTCCTTCGTCTTCACCACCATATCATCAATATAAACCTCCACTGTTTTACCAATTAGCTCCTTGAACATGCGTGTAACCATCTGCTGGTAAGTAGCCCTCGCATTTTTTAGTTTGAAGGGTATCACTGTGTAATGATAATTCCCTTCAGGTGTTATAAAGGAAGTCTTCTCGTGATCCTCAAGAGCCAAAGCAATTTAATGGTAACCTTAAAAGGCATCCAAAAAACTCATCCATTGGTGCTCGATCGTAGCGTCTACCAACTAATCTATTTTTGGCATTGGAAAAAGGTTCTTTAGGCATGCTCGGTTAAGGTTGGTGAAGTCGACATAAACTCTCCACTTTCCATTCTTCTTCTTAACCACCACTGTGTTAGTTAGCCATTTGGGAAAGAATACTTCCCTTATGGCCCCCGATCGTTTTAACTTTTCTACCTCTTCCTTTACTGCCTCCACACGTCTATATTTTGTATCAGCGATAACAAAACCTCTACTCTGTCTTCAGTAGACAAACTTTTCCCAATCCGGAAAAACCTATTAGAATACGGTCATCAATAATTGCTATAATGGCTCTTGATCAACTTGATCCTTCTGCTTAATTTTATGGTTTATTGTTGCCACCAAGCATTGCCTTGCCATCTTTTGATCGACCCGAACTACCGCGACCCCATCTTTAGTAGGAAATTTGATCTTTTGGTGTAGGGTTAATGGTACCGCCCCCATGGCATGGATTTAAGGCCGCCCTAGGATCGCTGTGTAGGGTGAGAAAGCATTGACCACGATAAAATTAACTTCCACTTCCTTCCATTCAGTTACTACTGGCAGCTTTATCTGCCCTTCGAGAGTCACGATTTTCCCGTCAAACCCCACAAGCGGGGTATTATATCTACTTAAATCGTCTAGCTTCAACCCCAGTCCCTTGTAAAGATCAGGATACATTATCTCGACTCCACTCTCTTGATCTACCATGACCCTTTTTACTAAGAAACCTCTTATTTGAGAAGTCACAGCTAAAGCATCATCGTGCAGCTAAGACGTTCCTTCCAAATCTGCTTCACTAAAGTTGATCGGGACAAAGGTCCTCCGGGGCCTCTTCTCAAGTTAGTTCGTGGCATTTGCTTTAGATGGGAATACCAAGCTAAGTACTCCCCTCCGACTATTCAAGCTTACGCCTCGAGAGGTTGCATGAATAACCTCAATAATTCCCAAAGGAGGTGGGAGAGCTTGGACGTTTTGACTTCTTGACCCTTAACCTACATTTGCTCCTTCCTGACCGACTAAGAACTCCTTGAGATGCCCAGCCTTCACCAACTACTCCAAGTGATCTTTTAACACATGACATTGCTCGGTAGTGTGCCCTTTCTCTCTATGGTATGTGCAATATAATCTCTGATTCCTTCTCGTCGAGTCTCTACCTATCTTTCCCGGTCATTAAAAATAAGGCTCATTCTTAATGTACTCTAGGATTTTATAAACCGGTTCCTTGAATGTAGCATTAACTCCCTAGACACACTACTTTGAGCCCTCCCTAGGGGCTTTTGGCTCTCTCCTAATTCTTTGCTGGAATTTTTCAGGGAGATATTCTTTATTGTATTGCGATGAGGTCAGGCCTTTACCTTTGCCTTGCAATCAGTCATCTTCTAGTCTCTTATGCTTCTCAATCGTTTTCATTAGTTGGTGCATGTCTTTGGGAGGACGCATGGTGAGAGAATCTCTCAGCGCTGACTCTTCAGGGAGGCCCATTCAGAAGGTGCTGGTTGCCACTTGCTCATTCCCCTTTCTATCTCATTTTAAAGTTCTCAATATTTGTTTGTATAAGATCGGAGGGTCTCACCACTTCTTATCCTCATAGATAACAAAGATCCTATCGGTTGAGGAACTTTACTACATGTTATGAACCGGGCTCCAAACGCTTGCATCAACTCCCTGAAATTTCAGATAGACCCCATCCTCAAATCGTTGAACCACCTCATTGCTGTCGGCCTAAGACTAGATGGGAACACCTTACACATTAACCCATCATTATGAGAATAGAGTGACATCATCTGTATATAGTGACTCACATGCTCCACTGGGTCGGTTTTTCCATCGTAGATGGTGAATAGAGGTCGTGCGAACCGTCTCAGCATTTCTGTACGCTCGATCTCATTGGTGGACTATGATCGGGCAGCTCTCCTCAATGCTCGACTTGTTGCATCCAGAGCGACATTACGGTGTTCGTGCCTTTCGCGATGGGGGGACTCATGATAACGTCCCACAGTTTTACGCGATCGGTCTCTCGATCAACGAGAGCCACTCCCTCGAGATGACTTATCGGCAATGTAGTCTAGATCATCAAATGAATCCTCCCAATCTCTTCTGCAGTTCCGACCTCTCAGCTTAATCTCCAAATCATTGACCTGCTTCCATAGATTCTCCAACTCCCTTAGCCGGTCATTGTGATGAGGCTGTTCGAGGATATATGATACAGTTCATTCCCCATGGGAAGATCCCTCATCAGAATCTACTCTCATCTCTTGCCCGTCATGCATGTGCTACTGTTCCCTTCTACACTCCCTTTCTTGCCTCCTACGACCCCTTGAGAAGGCCCTTGATTGGTTTCCTCCTGTAGAACCCTCTCCAACATGTAGACCTTCCATAGTTGGACGATACGAAGCTTGCTCAAAGCCTCAAGTAGAGTAGGATCCCCACAGACAGCACCAATTATGGTCACCCAAGACTGATCTGAAAATAGTATTTGGAACATAATTTATTTATACGTGGATTAAGTCTCAATCATATAGATTAGGCCCCAAACTTCACCTAGTTTCCCTTTAATCCCCAATGTTTCCTTGTGTTTTTCTCTCTGTCTCTCACTCCCCAGTTTTTCCAACCCCCCAGCCTTTACCCTCTTCCCCCTTTTATAGTCTCTTGTAAGTGGGGTGATCATCATTATTTCCCCACTCTACACGTATTCCTACGTTCATCAGAATCCCAAGAGATCCTTACATCTTTAGAGGATTTCTTTGGAACTTGTTCCAAATGCCAAATAGTGTTTGGTGGTGATTTCCCCAATGGCACTATCAATCCTCGACTACCGATCTCGCTAGGTTTGTGTTTCACCCCGACTTCCTTCGTCACCAGTTAGTGTTTGGCCAATCACTCAAGACTCCCTCCAGTAGTCACTCGACCTCAGGGTTGGGCTTATTGTGATACGGCCTAGGGTTAACTCCCTCCTTGTGTACCAAGTTTAAATCGTATAATGGGTCTCGAGTTTTATGTTGGGCTTTGATTAGGTGGGCTAACATGGGTCGCTTGGGCCCGACCCTCCACTATATATATATATATATATATTGATGATGTGCTTCGGCTTAAATAACAGCCATGTTCGGATATGCATATGACACAAACTTCTGCTTAGAATTGTAAATAGGTATTGTAATTGTAACCTCATGGACACCTAGAGAAGCATACTTTTTTTTTTTTTTTTTTGAATCAAGAAACAGAGAAGCATACTTCAATTACCCTGTAAAGAATTAAGATCTGAGCATAAAATATACAATAAAGATGTCATTAGTTATGTCAAAACCCTGTGCTTCATATAAAAATGTAATCTAATGGACCACCTTTATCTAACCAGTTCTTATAGTTCTGTGAAGGGCTTGTAGCACTTGATTTATATAAGCTAATAGGTGCAGAGGTGAATATTTTGCTTCAAATGATCAAATCAAAATTTAGCACTGAGACATCAAAAGAAGAAAATTTTCTGTCTCAATGTTGCAGCACTATAATTCGTTTGAGCAAATTTGGTGCAAGAGTTGAAGGTTTCACCGTTGTATGTTAGACGGTACATCTTTGATGAGGTGTAATACCATGATCCGTGAGGCCAGCTTTGTTAAAAGTCAACTGCCAGGTGCCTTAATTAAAAATTGGATGTTTGTGAATGTGTCATTAAAAGATGCTCTATGGTGTTGGGATCTGCCTGCAAAATGAATCCAAAACGAGGTGGTATCTTGTGGAATTGTTGACATAGCCAGTTGGCTCAATTTGGACAGACTTTTTGTCCAAAGATGTAGTTAGTAAAAAATTGGGACCACACTCTATTTTTTAAGTAGTTGGGACCTTTATAAGTCCATGCATTATTTTCAAAAAAATAAAAATGTAAGGGGAGAAAAAAAAAATGTAAGGGGAGAAAAAAAAAAAAAAAGATGTACAAGCTTATTCATAGGATTAAATCAGAAGTGCAACACATGCACAAATATTTGTCAACAAGGCACATAGGAAAGCGGGTAAAAAAAATAACCTAAGACATTTAACTAATCTTTATACAAATTCAAGAAACTACATTAATCTACCGGACTTCATTACCAAAAAACAAAGACCCTAGACTATTACTTGGCCACATCAAATCATGAAGAGTATGGGAAATCTGAAGTTCATTCGAATGCTCAGAGATGCTGGTGTCAGTCACATGCTCCAGAATCCATGGAGTTTGCAGAGTTCAAATTGTGGTTTCATGAGTGTTGAGTAATCAATCATTATGCTCTTCCACTTAAAAAGGCAGTGGTGTTTGGATATGACACAGGAACTGCAACCAGGATTTGAGCAGCACATGTTAAAGCACAGCATCAATCAATTTAGTTAATGCCAATTTTAAGCTAGATGTACAAGCTTATTCATAGGATTAAATCAGAAGTGCAACACATGCACAAATATTTGTCAACAAGGCACATAGGAAAGCGGGTAAAAAAAATAACCTAAGACATTTAACTAATCTTTATACAAATTCAAGAAACTACATTAATCTACTGGACTTGGCACTTCATTACCAAAAAACAAAGACCCTAGACTATTACTTGGCCACATCAAATCATGAAGAGTATGGGAAATCTGAAGTTCATTCGAATGCTCAGAGATGCTGGTGTCAGTCACATGCTCCAGAATCCATGGAGTTTGCAGAGTTCAAATTGTGGTTTCATGAGTGTTGAGTAATCAATCATTATGCTCTTCCACTTAAAAAGGCAGTGGTGTTTGGATATGACACAGGAACTGCAACCAGGATTTGAGCAGCACATGTTAAAGCACAGCATCAATCAATTTAGTTAATGCCAATTTTAAGCCTCAATGCTTGAAAGCTCTTATGTCAATTGTGATAGCTGCTATCAAATGACGTCCCTTTTGCAATTACTTAGACATTGTTGATATCAGATCTCTGTGATGGGCTACCAAAACTTCATTCATTCGAGCAATTTGGTGCAACAGTTGTGTAATCTTCTGCAAAATTTTCAAAGCCAAACTTAAGTACAAGGACAAAATACAAAATAAGGAGAGTCTAATAAACAAGTAAATAATTCAGCTACTCATCCAAAAATAAAAAGTTAATAATCAGCTTATTGCATTGACAATCAAAGAGATGAAGGTCATGATTTTAGATACAAATACCAGTTAGAAGTTAGAACCCCTCACGCTAAAGAGAAGGTAAAGCTTCCCACAACAGCAAATCCAAGAGACACCCATTTGGCACACTAGTCAAACTTATCAACCCTAATAACGAAAGTCATGTAGCTCAGTGGCATTGTTTCAGTTTTTTATTTTTATTTTTTATATATAAGGAGAACCAGGTTTTTTTTTTTTTTTTTAAAGAACCAGGTTCAAGTTCCTCTATTCATTTCCTATAACAATTATATATATATATATATATATTTTGCACACTAGTTAAACTTATCAACTCTAATGACAAAAGTTGTGTAGCTTTAATTTGCGTTTGGCAAAAATTATTTTTGTTAACTTTTTTTACTATTCAGCTTATTTTTGCTATTATTCATGAGTTTCATTATACTTTTTGATTCTATACAAAGGACCTATTGTGTACTATTTCAATTAACTTTTTTCCTTTATCTACGGTACTTTCCAGCAAAAAGTTTTCAGTTTCTGCAAAATAAGCATCCTTAGTGACATTGTTTCGGTTCCTTTGTAAGGAGAACCAAGTTCAAATCTATCTACTCATTTTCTGTAACAATTAAATTATAGTATATATATGAACCCTATTGACAAGGTTTAAGCTCTTTGGATTTCTGATCAAAGGCCCTATGCAGCACTAAACCAGACAAACAAGCTCACGTTTCACATCAACATGTTTAAGCCCAAAGAGTCTCACTAATCTAATTTTCTGTACAGTTAGTAATACCACCAATTTTTTTCTAGTTGGAATTTCCATGAACAACTAAAAACTTTATCATAACAAAATTAACACAAGCATTACAACAAACACTACACAATCAATTAAAAACCAACCTCATCTTTCTCCTTAATGGCCTGCATCAAACGACCCTTACTCTGCACTCGTCGCCGCCGCTGCCGAGCCAGCACGAACATCCAAAACACCACCGCCGCCGCCGCGACGGGGCTAAATGACCAGAATGCCCCTTTGGTGGCATCATAATTTCGGAACGAGGAAACAAAGGCAAAAACCTTACAACGTATGACCTCAAGCCCAACCCCAATCCACCTCGTCACCTCGCCGGCTCGTTTCACCCGGGAATCGGACGGCGGCGGAGCTGGTTGTGGGTCCGAGGCAGTGGAATCGGACGGCGAGGATGACAGCGATGAAGATGATGAAAATGGGTTTGGCGGTGGTGATGATGAAGATGGAGAAGACGATGACGATGAAGATGATGAAGGTGATAATGGGTGTTGTTCATTTTGTTCAGAAATGGGGAGATTTTCATGGTTGATTGGTGGGAAGATGGAGCAATCATCGTGGGTGGGAGAGTCTCTGATCACCACCATGGACCATTCTTTCAATTGGATTTCTTTCAAGGATTGGATTCGTTCACATTCTTTTGAATCTTCACGAACCAAAACCAGATCATCGTCAACCATTTTTTTTCCTCTCTCTTTTCAATTCTCTCCCTCCCAACTAGCAAGGAGGTGGGGGAGAGGGAGTTCGAAAGTGTGTTTCCAAAACATAAAAGGCCCGTTTGGTCCGTTTAAACAGGCCCAAAGACACTTTCGAACATATAAGCACAGAAATATATTCACTATTTTTGTCACCTTTTTTTTTTTTTTGGGTCAAAAGGAAATATTATTAAAAGAAACTAGCTAGGACAAAGCCTGTTACAAACCACACCCATGCAGTCATCAGTTACAAAGGAATCCAAACCCACAGGAGGGGAAGAGTGGATAATAAAGTCTGGTTGTTGAGAGAGACCAAAAAAAGCTAATCTATCCGCACATTTATTCGCCTCACGATAGATATGCTTAACTCTAATCTGGGGAATTTGACTAGCCAAAAGCTTACAATTATCAAAAATAGGAGATATAACCGAATTGCAATAGGAGGGAATGCTAAGGGCATCAACCAGAGCCTTAGCATCAAGCTCCACAATGACCGCAGGAAGATTCATTTGACGACAAAGGAGCAGACCATCCCGGAGCGCCCAGGCTTCAGCAGTAAAACTGTTTATCTTGCCCAATTTCCTTGAGAATCCTATCACCCAGTTGCCCCTTTCATCTCTTATCAAACCTCCCCCTGCTGCCATACCCAAAGTAGCATTAGAAGAAGCATCCGTGTTCAGCTTAAGCCAGCCTAAGTTCGGCTTCTCCCATCGGACCTGCCTCAAAATCAAGCGGTTATTACGAACAGGTTGCGAAGCACAAAGGAAGAACTCTGAAGCTTGCGAGGGTCTTGAAGAGGTATGGATTAACTCCCCTGTTTGTAAAGACAACTTGGTTTCGATGTTTCCAGATCAACCAGATAGCAAAGAAGAATAAGATGTTCCAGGGAATACCTGTTGCATTTTGAGAGGACTTGAGATTAGCATTTGCTATCAGCCAATCTCTAATTCCCTGGGAAAAGAAATTGGGCTGAAGGCAATGGGTTCCCAACTTGAGCCAAAGCGGTTTAATCATCTTGCAATCCCGGAGGGTGTGAGTGATAGATTCAGTCTCCAAATGACAAACTGGGCAGGTGGTATCAAGATGGATCCCCCTATTAGCTAGACAATCCTTGACACTAATGCTATGATGGATACATTTCCAAATAAACAATTGAATCCTAGGTAAAACAGGTAACTTCCAAATCCAAATCCAAGAACCTGAGAAGGCTTCATCATCTATTAAGTTCGTGGCAAGTAAATAGGCACTCTTCATATCAAATCCCCCTTTAGGGGAAAATTTCCAAGCCACCTTATCACTACATCTAGCTACAAGTGGAGTGGGGACGGCCAAAATATCAGATTTCACATCATTGGGGAGATCAAAAGGAATTGCAGCCCAATTCCAACCATTAGAAGACAGGACATTTTTTACCTGCAGGTTGGAAAAATCTTGAGGTAGAGGACCTTGGATGCGGGATCTAATGGGACCATGATTCAACCAGCAGTCCGTCCAGGAGTTAAGGCTGCTCTCATTACCCGGAATCCACTTAACACCTCTTTTGAAAGTATCCTCACCTACTTTGATACCTCTCCATAAAAGGGAGCTAGGGAGATTAGCACCATTCCTAGAATTTACTCTCAGCCTATTACAGTACTTGTACTTGAGCACTTTGGCCCAAGGGGCATTATTCTCAGTGTACAGTCTCCAATTAAGCTTGGCCAGCAGCGCCATATTTCTACCTTTAGCAAATTGCAGCCCTAAACCTCCTACCTCCTTGGGCTTTGTGACCTCCTTCCAATTAACCCAATGCATTTTCCTAACTTGGTCTGTTGATCCCCAAAGGAAGCTTCTATTAACTCTGTCAATACCGTTAAGGATTTTACTTGGGAGAGCCACGTATTGCATAGCATAATTAGGAACAGTCGAGGAAGAGGCGTGAATGAGAACTAACCGACCAGCCATAGAGAGAAGGTTAGCTTTCCAGCCAGCAAGCTTTCTCTTAACTCTATCAAGAACAAAGCCAAAATCATGCTTGCGATCCCTTGGGTGTTTTAAAGGAAACCCTAAATAGTGACCAAGATTAGGGGTTGATCTGAAACCGAGGATGCCAGATAGAGTATTTCTTATGACAGGATCCACATTGGGAGAGAAAAACACGCGAGACTTAGCTTCACTCACACTCTGTCCAGATCTTAAACAAAACTCTTGGAGAACATCATTGATGGCATGACAATTTTCCGGATCAACTCTAGCAAATAGAACAAGGTCATCCGCGAAAAAAAAGATGCGAAAAAGAGGGACCGCTCCTAGAAGCTTTCACCGGGGACCAAAGCTTAATAGCACACTTCTCCTCAATAAGGTGACCCAAGAACTCCATGCAAAGAATAAAGAGATACGGGGACAGGGGATCGCCTTGCCTAATGCCTCTTGAGGGGTGGAAGGATTCAAGACAGCCACCATTAAAGAGCAGGGAAGTAGACACCGAGGAAACATAACTCATGACAAGCTCAATGAGGTTATCAGGAAAATTGAATTTGAGAAGCATTTCTCGGATAAAACTCCACTCAATCTTGTCATAGGCCTTTTCTAGATCAATCTTGATGGCCATATAACCTTTCCTACCCTTGGCTCTCCCTATAGTGTGGATTAGCTCTTAGACTATAACGACATTATCAGCTCCTCTTCTGCCCGGAACAAAAGCCGCTTGGTAAGGAGAGACAAGATTCTCCAAGTGCGGTCTAAGTCGAGCAACAATTACCTTAGAGATAATTTTATAAACCAAGTTGCAATGACTTATAGGTCTGTAATTACCAATAATTTCTGGGCCTTGGATTTTAGGAATCAGGGTAATAAGAGTTTTATTGAGATAGGCAGGAACCTTTCTAGTAGCAAAGGCTCTCATAACCTCTTCCTTCACAGAGTCACCAACCAGCAGCCAAAAACGTTGAAAAAAACCTACATGAAGTCCATCCGGACCCGGGGCCTTGTACGGTTTCATGGACCAAAGAGCATCCTTAATTTCCTTGGGGGTGACCAAGGCGCCAATGGAATTCTTATCCTTATCCGAGAGTTGCACTTTCCACTGCACATCATGATTTGGGGACCGATAGGCTTCCACATGAGACGTGGTATATAAGGAAATGAAACCCCTCCTAAAATGCTCCATGACATCTCTTTCCTCTGTAATCCAAATCCCCCTCTCATCTTTGACTGAGGCAATATGATTTCTTTTCCTCATCACAAGGGCAGACACATGATAAAAGGAAGTGTTGCGGTCCCCCAGAATCATCCAGTTAATCCTGGACTTCAACATCCATAAATCCCTCTCTTGATCAAGGACTGCCTCAAGCTCTTGTTGCAATTGGTTCTCAAGATTAATAAGAAAGGTACACGGCTGACTGGACAAAGCTTTTTGGGCGCCATAAATTCTGGCCATAATTCGCCTCTTTTTCTGGTGAATGTTCCCAAAGTGGTTCATGTTCCAAATAACTACCTCCCTGGAGAAATTTTCAATGGACTCATCCAAGTTCCTACTATTGCCCCATGCATGAGAGACAATATTGGGAAACGACAAATCTGACAGCCAGAATTCTTGGAATTTGAAAGGCCTATTGAGATTCATTGCTTTGGGAGGAAGGGCTTCCATGAGAACCAGACAGTGATCAGAATGACAACGGGGAAGATGAGTAACTTTAGCATCAGGGTAGAGAACACACCATTCTGGGTTCATGAAAAATCTATCAATCCTTTCCAAAATGAGATTGTTAATGTCTCTCTTGTTTGTTCAGGTAAACCTTGGACCAGAAAAGCCCATGTCCACCATGCTACACCAATCTAAACACTCTTTAAAGGCTAGAGACCAGTTAATGCTAACTCCCCTGCCTCCAAATTTATCCTCATCAATCAACGGTTCATTGAAATCACCCGCCATAATCCACGGTTTATTATGCAATTCAGCAACCTTAGAAAGATTACTCCATAAAATACTTCTTTCCTCAGTCCTAGGACTAGCATAAACAGCAGACAAAATCCAGGAGAGATTAGAGGCACGTACCTTTACTTCTACATGGATCTCTTGCTCTGTTTTTGCAAGTGCTTCAACTTCCACAATATCATCATTCCACAAAAGCCAAAGACCACCAGAAAGCCCAATTGTATCAGTATGGATAGCCTCATCAAACGGTAGCTTATCCGTGACTTCTTTGGCTCTACTACCCCCCAATTTAGTTTCCATAACAACAAGAACGGCTGGGTCATACCTTCGAGTTAACTCATGAATGTAGCTCTGAAAGGAAGGCTTCAAAGCCCCCCTACTATTCCAAATTAGAATATTCATAACGAGGGGAGGGGAAAGAGGAGAAAAAAGATCAAACGGTAGGAGGGGCTCCATCCCCTTCCTCCGAAGCCATACACTCATCTCCCACATCCTCACATTCGGAACCTTCTCTAGAGACAGGATCAACTTGAACTCCAATAAACTCCGCTCCATTACCCACACAGTTAAAAGATTGCTGCCCATTACTGCTATTTGGGTCAAGTTGCCGATCACTGGGACAGTGGGCAACAATGCTCCTATCTTGCTGAGGAGGCCCACTCTTAGCTGATGCCCCAAACTCAAAAGAAGATTCGGCGGAGTGGCTAAGCACAGCAGAAATAGGAGAAGCATTGGCGGTAGAAAGAGTATTAAGAAAAATAGAGGAAAGCTTCCATTGATGGGTAGCAGCTGACTTCAGGTCAGACTTAGAATGAATGCTCCTGGCTAGGGATTTTTGCCTTTAACAGATGAGGGGGTTCGAATATGAGGTTGGGCTGATAGGCCAGGCTCAGAAGACTCACTAGGAATCAGATTTCTCTTCAAAGGGCCCATTTTAGAACTACTCACATGGTTCATGGAAGAAGTCTCCCTCAGACCTTGGGCCTTGGACGACCAGCCCACTTCACCCTTTCTCACGTGGTCCCCGTATCCATTCTTAGTACCAACACGAGACGTGCTCTGAGTGAACACAGGACCACTTGGTGACGTGCCCATCTGTTCCGAGATTTTAAGAGGTGGGCGAGGCGCGAAATTTTGGACAGGTATGGCAGTACCTTCCGTACCGAGGCTGGATTTTGTCCCCTTGCGACCATTGAACCTCCTCTTCACTACCATCCACGGTCCGTACGCTCCCTCCGTCTCTGCTACCTCACACACAACAGGTGTGGCATCACCGGACGGAACCTGCTGGGATGCATGCTCTTCGTGTGGGACGTCGTCTCTACCAGCCTGCGTTTCCTTCGGTGAGCCCGTCTGCTCTTCTCTCTTTCGAATGGTGAAAGGACAAGCTTCCACTCTGTGTCCTAGTCTACCACATGAAAAACATAGGTTGTGAAGACCCTCATAGCTCACTGGTTGTTCAAAACGACCGATAAGGATTGTGTTCACCAAAGGTTTATTAATATCAATCTGAATGCATAATCTCGCATACTTGCCACGGGCCTCTACAGCTGTGTGAGAATCAATCCTAAGGACCTTACCAACTGATTCGCCAATCTGTTTAAGCACCTCAGTCTCATACAGCTCAAAAGGGAGCTCGCAGAGACGAACCCAGACTGCGATAAGAGAGAAATTCATCGTCGACGGTTTAAAGAATGGTTCTCATGGCCTAATGGAGAGGAAGTGACCTCCTATAAACCATGGACCCCCCATTAACACGGCTTCCAGATCTTCCTTGGAGAAGAACTTGACCAGAAAAAACCCATACCCAAGATCCACACAGTCCATCCTACCCGTCGGCCTCCACAGGTGGGTCAGTTTGGTACGTATGTAAGAGAGACTAACTGTTCTTCCAACAAGCTTAACAATAATGGCCTTTGACCAAGTACCCCTAAGGCGTTGCTTAGTTTCCTTCGTCAGCTGGACTGAAACCCATCCTTCCCGAAGTTTGCCTATCCCTGTTTCACTATCATCGTCAGACTCCTCATCCTCATCCATGAGGTTATCAAACTCAAAGGCTTTTACATACGCTTCTGGTATTACGCCCACTAACTTGTCCTTGAAAGAGACTCCGGTGGAGGAGTCTTGCTATTGATGCTCTGACGGAGAGAACTTCTCTCTGAGACCCTCACTGAACTCAGCATGATGACCATCCTTGACCTTCTTGTTGCTCCGAGCCAACTCTGCTTCTTCCTCTATAGAGAGCATTCGTGGCTTCATAGAGAGCGCAACTTTTTGTCACCTTACCAACGTCACTTTCAACTCAAATTATCGTACCCGACTAAAATTCATCGCAGTCTTCTAATTTTATTTTGCTTAAATCGAGTACTTCACAAGTTTTGATAATTAAGGAAGGGAAAATATGAATCTTGAACATTTTTTTAGAAACATCCAGAGATATCGGTTCTTACAAAAATCTTGACATTTTTATTTCAAACTATAATCACAAATGTTAATTTGTGTTCAATCATTTCACATAAAATATATTTTTCTTAATGATATCTACCATAATTTTATATTATTTAAAATTTAAATAACATGAAATTCAAATATATTTTTTAATTTATAATATTTTATTTTAATATATTCATTTGAATATAAGAGGATCCTTTTACATTTATTGCACATTTGAGCTACTTCAAAGTTAAGGTGCCTTTGTGTTTTTTAGCAAGCCAACCATTTGTTTAGTGAGCGTTTGGATCACGTCCAAGTTTGGACATTTTGCATTTCAGCCCCCCCCCCCCCCTGAGGAGTTGTGCCGGTTCACCTCTCACCACGGCGGCACCGTAAGTACTGATTAAAGTGTTTGAATTCTGTTCAACTTTGGTATAGTATTTATGTATTTATTATATGTTGGTGTTAATGCCGGAGTTATATCAGTGATGGTTTAATAATAGCATGTAATTATGTGATTGTAAAATCTATTTGAAAATTGCACTGTCCTTTACTGTGGTAAGCTTCTAGAGTGATTGGTTACCTTGAAATGGCACGATGGGTTTGAATTATTGAGCTGAGAGTTGGGTTATAAAACAAGCACGCGTGGAGTACACCCACGATTAATCCCTATAAAAGTTTTGATAATTTGATAGTTTGGGGAGTGGAGATTTGAACCGTGGATGTTTTAGTTGGAAACGTTAGAAAGTGTCAGTTGAGTTACAAGGATCTTGTTGGTGCCACAATTCAACTCTAAAGTTACAATGATCATTAAAATCTAGTAAGATGGAAGAAGAAAATAACCCTGACGCATCATCCATTCAAACAAGATTTTTAAAAACTGCAATTTCAAATCTAAAAAAATGTCCTTTCACACCCCCTAAAAGCTTTTAGCATTGCTTTCCCACCAAATGCACCACATCAACCAATGAGAGATCGCATTCCAGATGTGTGGGGTGGATTAGGACTGACCTTTTTTTAAAAAAAATTTGGTGTGTGGGCATGGGAGGAAACCTTGCCGCTTTTACTTCAAAGTAGTTGTTTTCATGGTAAATTTTAATCAATCGCATGCTCAGGTTCATGGACAGGAGAATTGTCTAATTCAGGTTTCTTTTGAATGTGTTGATAGTAGGAGCTTCTTTACTATTTTATTTTCTGTAGGTTATTTACAGCTGCTGAAGCGATGATATCTCCACAGCTACACAGTTCATCAATAAGGCAAGGCCATGGACTACATTGATGGCCGTTGGTTGGGAATATGGTGCAAACATGTTGACAAAGTACTTGGCAGAAGCTGGAGAGAATACATTGCTTACAGCTGCCACGTGCATAGACAATCCATTTGACTTGGAGGAGGCTACAAGGTTCTCTCCTTATCACATGGCCATTGATCAGAAGCTCACTGGTGGACTGATAAATGTTCTAAGATCTAATAAGGTTGGTGATTACTTTTATTCTTCTATCTATTTTGGTTCAAATGCTTTATGCCCCTCCATTCTAGCATTGTTTTAATGTTGAACAAACATAATCATTGATGTGGTATTCTTTGAATTGTGTTGGCCGCCATTTAAGTATAATTACTTATTTTTAATTTTTTTAATTGGGAATAACTTATGTTTAATGTCTACTTAACTTCTAGGAACTATTTCAAGGTAAAGTAAAAGGGTTTGACGTAGAGAAGGCTTTATTGGCAAAGTTTGTTCGTGATTTTGAAAAAGCAATATCTATGGTAACTCTGATTAAAGCATTACTCTCAAGTTAAGAAGGTAATAAGGTTGTTCACAGTCTTGCCAGGTATGCTGTATATATCTCAGACTTTATTGTATGGATAGATGATATTTCACCACAATTTCTTAATGTTATCCAAGCTAATTTAGCTAGAATTTTTTAATAAAAGTTCCCGATCTTTCCTCTCAAAAAGAAAGAAAAAAAAAAAATCTCTAACACACAAAAATATCCTAAAAATTATAACACTATCTCTATCTTACTTTTTAAACATTACTCTGTATTTCACTAAACCCAAAATAAAAAATAACCATATTTTTTTAGTTAAATAATTCTAAATTTAAAAACACAAACTTTTTTTTTGATATTAAAAAAAAAAAAAAACACAACCATGTTAAAAAAGTAATTTACTATTTTTAAAAAAGTTCCTAAGTTTAAACTTTCAAATTTTATCAAGTACAAAAATATCTTAAAATTAAGACACTATCTCTATTTCAATTTTAAACATTATTTCACTAAACTCAAAATAAAAAATAAAAGATGGTCTAGTTTGTGTGTGTATATATATATATATATACTTAATTTAAAAAAACTAATAAACGGGTGTTTGATTTTGCTATGTATGCTTTATTTAAAGCTGGTATATATATATATATATATATATTTATTTTTTTTTTTTCTTTCTAGAGATAAAAACAAGAGAAGTCAGAGAGAGAGTAAGCAAGGAAGAGAGAGAACGACAGCGACGGAGAACGCAGAGAGGGGAATGGAGAGGTGAATGGCTTTTATCCGGCGATGTCAATACTCTACCCGTTGCTTCTCTTTCTCCGGTGTCAGTAGCAATAGCACTAGCCTTCCAAAAGCCAAAGCCACTGCCTCTACTACCACCACCACCTACTTCAATTCAAATTCAAATTCAAATTCAATCCCAACTCTCCTCAGAGCTTGCAAGACCTCTCTCCACCTCCACCAACTTCACGCCCACATCATCCGTAAAGGCCTCGAGCAAGACCATTTTCTCGTCACCCTTTTCATCTCCCTCTCCCTCTCCACTCTTTCCTATTCCACTTCCGTCTTCAACCGCGTTCAAAGACCCAGTACGTTCCTCTGGAACTCTCTCATTAGAGTTTATTCTCAATACTCTCATTTCATCCACATTGTTTCACTCTTCGTTCGCATGAAGAGAGAGGGTGGTGTCCCTGACAGCTACACCTACCCGTCGATCATTAAAGCGTGTTCCACCCAGTGTGAGGTTAGCTTAGGGAGTGCCCTTCATGGGTCGGCATTGAGGTGCGGGGTTGAAGGTGATCTCTTTGTTAAGACTAGTTTGATTGACTTTTATGGGAAATGTAAACATATTTTTAGTGCTCGTAAGCTGTTCGATGATATGTCTGACAGAAATGTGGTTTCGTGGACGGCTATGGTTGTTGGGTATATAACTGTTGGGGATTTAGAAGAGGCAAAGAGGTTGTTCAATGAAATGCCACAAAGGAATGTGGCATCCTGGAATGCTATCATTTGTGGCCTTGTGAAACTGGGTGACTTGAAGGGTGCGAGGAGGATGTTTGATGAAATGCCCGAGAGGAATGTGGTTTCATATACTACCATGATTGATGGGTATGCAAAGGCAGGTGATATGGCGTCTGCAAGGTTTTTGTTTGAGAAGGTGCCTCAAAGGGATATTTTTTTGTGGTCCGCATTGATATCGGGTTATGCTCAAAATGGTCAGCCTAACGAAGCGGTGAAAGTTTTCCTTGAAATGGATTCAAGGGATGTAAAGCCTGATGAGTTTGTTATGGTGAGCTTGATGTCTGCTTGTTCTCAAATTGGTAATTTGGAATTGGCTAAATGGGTTGATTCTTATGTGAGCCGGAACACAATGGATATTCAACAACCTCATGTAGCTGCAGCTCTTGTTGACATGAATGCCAAGTGTGGAAACATGGAGCGAGCAACGAAGTTGTTTGAAGAGATGCCCAAAAAGGACCTAATCTCGTATTGTTCCATGATACAAGGGTTATCGTATCATGGGCATGGGAACAAAGCTATTGACCTTTTCAATAAGATGCTAAATGAAGGGCTGGTTCCAGATGAGGTGGCCTTCACCGTCATCTTGTCAGCATGTAGTCATGCCGGATTTGTTGAAGAGGGTTGGCACTATTTTGAAAGGATGAAATATGAATACTCTTTAGTTCCTTCTCCTGATCATTATGCTTGTATGGTTGATCTTCTTAGCAGGGTAGGAAGATTGAAAGCAGCTTATGAGCTTCTAAACTCAATGCCCGTGGAGCCACATGCTGGTGCTTGGGGTGCACTTCTTGGGGCCTGTAAGCTGCATTGTAATATTGAATTAGGGGAGGTTATTGCTGCTCGCCTTCTTGAGCTTGAGCCACATAATGCTGGTAATTATGTGTCTTTGTCCAACATCTATGCGGCAGCAGATCGGTGGTCAGATGTTTCTCTTGTGAGGGAGAAGATGAAGGAAAGAGGAGTTAGGAAAATTACTGGTCATAGTTGCATTAATTCATGAGAATGAGTTCCGTCATATGACTGATTCATAATTCATCAATACCATGATTTTGAGGCTGCCACATTGGTGAAGTGCTGATCCTATTGGAAGAGCCTTTCCATCAATTAAATGAAGAAAAAGGAAGTGCAAGGGCTGATTGATTTCAGAGTCTTGTTATCCCAACCACAAAGAATTGCAGCAGCAGTTTTCTGCCCAAAAAAAACTGAAATCCTCCTCTCCCGTGGTCACTGGGAGAAGTTGCAGTGTAAACATCTTTTAGAAATTATCAACATCTTTTATATACATGTTTTTTAAAGAAATGATGACATGCGACACTAATGTAGCTTAAAAGAAGGGTAGCAACAGTAAATGTTACGTTTCAATTTTTGTACACACACACATATATATATAATGTTTGATGTCATTTTTTGTTAATTACTTAGTTGACATGTCATCTTTTACTACTTCTACTAATCTTATTATTATTATTTTTGTATTCCTTTACATTCTTTTGTTCACATAATTTGATTTAACAAACTCTTTTTACTTGGAACATTAGTCTTCTTTGTGCATGTATGCATATGTATTTTTGATGCCTTTCCCATTCCAAAAGAGATAATTACCAGTTTTAGTTTTACCAAAATATAAAAAATCTGTACTTTTAGCCTTTTAGGATGTGTGTGAGAATTATAGTTACCTGTACATGCCACGCCAACAACATAATCCTTGAAATCCCTGGTAAAAAGACTCAGTCTAGTTCAATAATTAGCATTCACAGCATAAAAATCAGAGACCACCATCAATATGTAGCTCTCTGCCACTTCTCCCACTGTGGAGTTCAAATCAAGAACTCTTATCTCATCATCTGCCATTGACTGTTTATAACACCCAAGGGAAGGCTGAGCAAGAGAAGAATGATGAAAGAGAACTGTAAAACTATGCAAATTGTCATAAAAGCATTTACTTGCCGAATTTAGGTTTAAGGGTAATTGAACAAAACATCTCCTGGTTAGTATGACACCAAGACCACCCAAGTCATTTTACGCTGATCCTCGAATCCCAAATCTCTAATTCGATTCTAATTTGAACATATTTAGTGAAGATAATTTCCCAATCAAACGTGGTCAGATAGGTTCTGATTTTGCTAAATTGGAATTAGCAAATTCCTTAGCAGTTAGAACTTGATAGGCGAATCTGTGTTAGCGAGGGCATAAGCAGAGAGCTTCACACCTCAAATTGCTCTTTGGCCCAAAAAGACAAAAAAATCTGCATGCATTTACTCATATCTTAAAAATTCCTATTTAATCACACCGTTGATTGTCTCTGTCTTCTCTTCTGCTTATAGTCATAGATTCTGATGGCTTTGCAGACCAGCGAAAGAGCCTCATCTTCTTCTTCCACTCCCTGTTGGAAATATGATGTCTTCCTGAGCTATAGAGGTGAAGATACCCGCCATTCTTTTACAAACCATTTATATCAGGCTTTGTCCAACATTCAAAGATGATGCTGAGCTTGAAAGGGGAGAAGAAATTTCACCCAGACTTCTTGGAGCCATTGAATCGTCTAGGTCCTTAGTTGTTGTATTCTCTGAAAACTATGCAAATTCCACTTGGTGCTTGGATGAACTTGTCGAGTGTCTTAAGAAAGGCCAGAAGGTTCTACCTGTCTTTTACAAAGTGGACCCATCAAAGGTACGTAAACAATCGGGGAAGTATGGGTTAGCACTGGCTGAGCACGAAAGAAACTTCAAGGAAAAGGTTCTGAAGTGGAGGGCAGCTCTAGTTGATGTTGCGAATTTGTTTGGATTGACTTACAAAGATGGGTATGTATTACTTCTGCTTTTATGATTATGATTAATAATAATAATAATAATAATAACAATAATAATAATAATAATAATTATTATTATTATTAATTATATGATAAATCTGATCAACTCACTGAACAACATAAACACAGTTACGCCCAGATTCTTAGGAAAAAGGGAGCCTAAGAAACAAACAACAAATTGTTCAAATGAGAAACCTATACAATAGGCTTATACTAAACTATCAAAACCGAAGCCAAGCAGAAATTCTCCTTCCAGACCAAATACAAAACAGGGAACTAGATTCTTCAAAGTTAAGTTCAAGTATCAGAAGTGGGTTAATTCATCAAAACGAAACAAAAAACAAAAGTATCAAAAGTTGGTTAGCAAATAGTTTGTTTCCTCAACTAACCAAAGTGTTCACGTGACTACTTGCTAAAAGCTTAAACTAATTTCTTAGCCCCCTCCAAAAAAAAAAAAAAGTAAAAAAAAAAAGAGATAGCTCTCAAATCTAAGGCTTAAATGCCATTTACTTTAATTAATAATATGTTAGTTGCAAACACACAACTAGGAAACTTGAATTTAGTTCATCTTTGTATTTTTGTTTCCAGCTAGTTTAACTCTTAATGTTTATTTTTCTCTGTGATAGGCAGCGAGCCTGAATCTGAATATATCCAAACAATTACTAAAGAGATATTGAAAGTTAAATTAAAACGCATGCACTTATTTGTACCTAAATGCCAAGTTGTAATAGATTCCTGTCGTAGTTGGGGCCTCGCGCATTGTATTTGTACATTGCAAATAAGGAAATATCTCCCCAGTGGGTTAACGTTGCTAGATTGGCCTGATTATTCTTTTCCTTTGCCATCCACTTTTTGTCCTCAACTACTTGTTGAACTCAACGTGCCATATAGTTGCATTGCATTAGAGGAGCCATTCAGGCAGGTATGATTAGTAGTATTTATGAATTACAATTTCATTAAATTTTATTTTAAAGTTTAAGATAAATTTTGACTTTTTTCCTTATACAGGGGATCCCATTAGAAAATTTGAAATATAATAAGTGTGGATCCTGTTAATCCATTATGGAATTTCCTGCCCTGTGCACCCCAAACTTAGAGGTATTGGACCTTTCTAAGTGTAAAAATTTAGTTGTGGTTGATGAATTGGTATCTCTTGATAAGCTTGAAATCTGGATCCTCGAAGGTTGTGAAAAGCTTAAAACTCTTCCAAGAAGCCTTATGCTAAGATCTCTTCGATATTTTGATCTCCGTGATTGCTTATGCTCGAGAAGTTTCCCAGTATTTTCCCAGTATTGTCAAGGACTGGTATTAAAGGGTTGCCTTCATCAATTGGGTATCTCACTAGGCTTGAGAAGTTAGACCTAAGTTATTGTCAAAGCCTTATGGATCTTCCAGATAGCATCTATAAATTGCAACATCTTAGTGTTTTAGAGATTTCCCACTGTACCAAATTGAAGATTGGTAGAAGTCTGACATACCATTCTTTTGGTAGCTTGTCTGAATATGGGTTTCTAAAGTTGGAATATCTGAATCTCAACAACTGTGAAAATCTAACTGAGTTAGATCTTTTAATGATGCCTGATTACTTTCCCGAATTGAAATATCTATATCTAGATGAAACCAATATTCGTATGATCCCTGAAAGCATTAGTAGATTTGCTAGATTAAGAAGACTTGGAATAAAAAATTGCATGCAACTTCGTAAAATTCCAAGGCTTCCACAATCCATTAAGAACAGTGTATGCAACGAACTGTAAATCCCTGAATTCACAGTCACTAATCAGCTTATTAAGCCAGCTCTCTCTCTCTCTCTTAAAGTTATAAATAAAAAATTTCATTACCTAAATCAAATTCGTTACGATGCTAAATTGCAGTTTCTTCTATTTGCTAATTGTAAGCAGGCTCAAGAAATTCTAGGGATTTCACCGTTAAAATTTTTCAAGGCACAAGAAGCGACATATCAGTTGATTCAGAGTCATCAAACCGATTATCACATCGGTTTGTTCTCTCTTCCCTACTCTTTGATGAGTTTGCATCTGAAGCTAAACGCTCTATATCTGAAGATGAGGACATTGATTGTAAATTTATTCTACCTAGAATTGATATTCCAAAGTGGTTCAACCATCATAGTGTTGGACATTCCATATCATTTTGGGTTGGTCCAAGATTTCCAAAATTTGCTTTCTGTATTGCTTTTGGACCGGAGGCACAGAGAGGTGGATTTGTTTGTCAAGTTTACCTTAAAATCAATGGCTGCAAAAAAAGCATCAATGTTTTTCCTCGCAAAGAAGTTTGTGATCATCTGTGGCTATTTTCGAAATCTCATTGGGAATTGCAAAAGCAATTGAATGACTCAAATCCATCTAAACCGAATCACGTTGAGGTTGTGTGTAATTTAGATTCTCCTGATGGAGGTGGAAGTCTTCCGACGTTCGTAAAAGGGTGTGGGGTCCATGTAAAATGCACTTGTCATCCTTAAACCTTTGATTTCTTCAATGCTAATAATGAAAATGTTGGTGATGACTTAAGACAGGAACAATGTTGTGTGGTGTGGAACATCTTAAATGTTTCAGAGAGAGAAAATATCTCACCTAAATGGACTAGAAACACAACACCACCGCTCCACCAACTTAGGTTTGGGCTGGCCAGATCTGGGATCTGACTCAATAGTCAGTAGTGGGTTTGATTTGGGTTTGTGTTCAATGACCTATACGTTTTCAACTGCTGACTCCGACTTCAATCAATTGAAGAAAATGAGACAATTTTATCGAAATTTGAAGAAATATGCTTCCATTTAAAATTAGCTTGAAAGTATTTTCTTTGTCGTTTCTGTATGATTTTCTTTTATTGTTTAATGACAAGGTACATCTCTTTCTTTAGTTGCATTGCTTCATTTGCATATTTTAGCGCTTTCGCTTTCCTTATCCCTTTCTCTTTTTAATTAGTTGCACACACTTCTTGATCGAATTAAGTTTTTGTTCTTATCCATTATTCCATTGATAGAGATATTATTTAATTTTGGCATAATATGTAAAATAGAATTTTGGTCTAAAGGAGTTAGCACTTATTTTTTTGAAAAGTACAGACTTGGGCTCCAAATATGTTTGGAGAATTAGACTTTAATTTCCAATAGGAAGATGACATGTGTTTTGTTTTTGATGGGNACACTTTTTTTTTGGACCAGCCATGTTCATGGGACATAAACAGTGCATCAAGGCATATGAACAGTATTTTTTAGTGTAAACAGTAATAGAAAATTATTTTTTTATTGTTTTCAGTTTTTAGCAAAATAAGCGGTATCCAAATGCACCCTTAGTGTCTTGCACATTTTTGGGTTTTGGATTTGACAAGTTCTTGGTGTCATTTTTTCCCCGTCTTCTTCTACTTCGGAAAAATTATAATTTGCCTTATTTAGTTGAAAAGTGCTACGTTCACAATATTTTCACAACAAATCATAGGTGATTAGTTATTATTGGTTATAATTTGAATCTATGATTAAAATTATTTTTTTGCCTCACCAATAACAACCTATAACAAAGTGTCATTTAGGATTTATTATGAAAATGTTGTAGACATAACATTTCTCTATTTGGTTTGGTCTTATCACAATTTACTAAATATGAAATTATTAAGATTCCATCCAAATTTATATATTTTACATTTTTCACTCTGTTTGTTTTAAAGTAAAATATTTTTCTTTTTTTTTTTTTTGAAAGGGGAATATTCATTCAATTAAGGAGATGAAATATCATGATACAAAGCATCTATTGCTGGTGGGGGAGAGTCCTCCATCCAGTACAAATCCTCATCTAATGTGTTTCTAACATATCGGGCCAAAGCATGTGCTACTCTATTCCCACCCCTCCTAATACAACAAACACTAGACCATTGCAATCCTTGCAACAAATGACGAATATCATCCACAACATTGCCAAATAGTTAAGTGTTTTCCACTGAAGAAGAGATGACATGAATAACATTGATGTTGTCACCCTCAATTATAATCCTTGAAAATCCAGCATCTGCAGCAAATTCTATGTCTCTTTGGCAAGCAACTCAGCTTCATCACTTGTGTGCACCTTCAGTCCACTAGTAGTCATAGCAGCCATAAGCTTTCCTTTTTCATTTCGAATAATTGCACCATATCTTGATCTGCCTGAATACGAAAGTAGTGCTGCATCAAAATTAAGTTTATACGCCATTGGTGGTGGTGGTTGCCATACATCTCCGCTTGGTTGTTGCCTCATCTGAACATTCAGTTGGGTTTGGGCACATTTGAAGTCTTCAACATACTCCTCTGCTCTTTTATTCAAGCTATTCGAACTCTTCAATTTTCCTTCATGCAGCAAGCTGTTTCGCTGATTCCTTATCAACCATGCTTGGGTCCAGAACAATTCTAACTCTTTTAAGGTCAAGCGCTCCATAAATTCATCCATCAAGTGCATCATATCGAGTTGTCCATGCTTACACTTCTGCAGTTTTTAAGCACTTCCAGCCCAAATGTCTTGAGCCGCTGCACAATCCCACAGTGCATGAATGGTTGACTCCGTTTCCCTTGTTCAAATCGAGCATTTGTTGTCATTGATTATCCTTCTTCTGGTTAGATTCGCTGCTATTGGTAAAATCTCATGGCAAGCTCTCCATCCAAATACTTCGATTTTGTTTGGAAGCCGAAGCTTCCATATTGCAGCCCATACATTTTTTGTAGCATAACCCCTAGATGTTCCAACCTGATTCTCATCAGTTAAGAGCCTCCTAGCCACATGATAAGCGGACTTGACAGTGAATACACCCCTTGAATTATGCAGCCAAAATATAGTATCTGAGACATTTCTTTGGCTCAATGGAATTTGGCATATTGCTTCAGCTTCTTCCCTATGGAATATAGCCATAATGTCCTCATATCTCCATATAGTCAACTCCAGATTGATCAGATCAGACACCATTAGTTCACCCCAATTTTCTTGGACCGAATTTAGGACTTTGTTTGTTAGGAAATTAGGAAGCCACCGATCCTTCAAAGCATTGATTATCCTAGCAGTTAGCTTATCCTAACTCTTTCAATGAATTTTCCGTTCATTGCCAACTTGATCCCACCAAAATTTTGCACACAATGCATCCAATTCATCACATAATTTCAAAGGGATTTGAAATACACTCATAGTGTATGTAGGTATGGACTGTGCCACAACCTTGATAAGGATTTCTTTGCTAGCTCTAGACAACAACATGCCCTTCCATCCTTGGAGCTTCTTCCATATTCTGTCTTTCAAGAATGAGAAAGTGTGATACTTGGCCCTCCCAATCAAAGTTGGTAGACCAAGATAAGTTTCAAATCAATCAACCTCCTTCACCCCCAGAATCTCCAAAATTTGGCCTTTCTGCATGTCCGAAGTATTACTGCTAAAATAAGCTAAAGACTTTTCCAAATTAATACTTTGCCTAGAAGCTCTTGCATAGGTTTTGAATGGAGAGGTGAATGGCTTTTATCCGGCGATGTCAATACTCTACCCGTTGCTTCTCTTTCTCCGGTGTCAGTAGCAATAGCACTAGCCTTCCAAAAGCCAAAGCCACTGCCTCTACTACCACCACCACCTACTTCAATTCAAATTCAAATTCAAATTCAATCCCAACTCTCCTCAGAGCTTGCAAGACCTCTCTCCACCTCCACCAACTTCACGCCCACATCATCCGTAAAGGCCTCGAGCAAGACCATTTTCTCGTCACCCTTTTCATCTCCCTCTCCCTCTCAACTCTTTCCTATTCCACTTCCGTCTTCAACCGCGTTCAAAGACCCAGTACGTTCCTCTGGAACTCTCTCATTAGAGTTTATTCTCAATACTCTCATTTCATCCACATTGTTTCACTCTTCGTTCGCATGAAGAGAGAGGGTGGTGTCCCTGACAGCTACACCTACCCGTCGATCATTAAAGCGTGTTCCACCCAGTGTGAGGTTAGCTTAGGGAGTGCCCTTCATGGGTCGGCATTGAGGTGCGGGGTTGAAGGTGATCTCTTTGTTAAGACTAGTTTGATTGACTTTTATGGGAAATGTAAACATATTTTTAGTGCTCGTAAGCTGTTCGATGATATGTCTGACAGAAATGTGGTTTCGTGGACGGCTATGGTTGTTGGGTATATAACTGTTGGGGATTTAGAAGAGGCAAAGAGGTTGTTCAATGAAATGCCACAAAGGAATGTGGCATCCTGGAATGCTATCATTTGTGGCCTTGTGAAACTGGGTGACTTGAAGGGTGCGAGGAGGATGTTTGATGAAATGCCCGAGAGGAATGTGGTTTCATATACTACCATGATTGATGGGTATGCAAAGGCAGGTGATATGGCGTCTGCAAGGTTTTTGTTTGAGAAGGTGCCTCAAAGGGATATTTTTTTGTGGTCCGCATTGATATCGGGTTATGCTCAAAATGGTCAGCCTAACGAAGCGGTGAAAGTTTTCCTTGAAATGGATTCAAGGGATGTAAAGCCTGATGAGTTTGTTATGGTGAGCTTGATGTCTGCTTGTTCTCAAATTGGTAATTTGGAATTGGCTAAATGGGTTGATTCTTATGTGAGCCGGAACACAATGGATATTCAACAACCTCATGTAGCTGCAGCTCTTGTTGACATGAATGCCAAGTGTGGAAACATGGAGCGAGCAACGAAGTTGTTTGAAGAGATGCCCAAAAAGGACCTAATCTCGTATTGTTCCATGATACAAGGGTTATCGTATCATGGGCATGGGAACAAAGCTATTGACCTTTTCAATAAGATGCTAAATGAAGGGCTGGTTCCAGATGAGGTGGCCTTCACCGTCATCTTGTCAGCATGTAGTCATGCCGGATTTGTTGAAGAGGGTTGGCACTATTTTGAAAGGATGAAATATGAATACTCTTTAGTTCCTTCTCCTGATCATTATGCTTGTATGGTTGATCTTCTTAGCAGGGTAGGAAGATTGAAAGCAGCTTATGAGCTTCTAAACTCAATGCCCGTGGAGCCACATGCTGGTGCTTGGGGTGCACTTCTTGGGGCCTGTAAGCTGCATTGTAATATTGAATTAGGGGAGGTTATTGCTGCTCGCCTTCTTGAGCTTGAGCCACATAATGCTGGTAATTATGTGTCTTTGTCCAACATCTATGCGGCAGCAGATCGGTGGTCAGATGTTTCTCTTGTGAGGGAGAAGATGAAGGAAAGAGGAGTTAGGAAAATTACTGGTCATAGTTGCATTAATTCATGAGAATGAGTTCCGTCATATGACTGATTCATAATTCATCAATACCATGATTTTGAGGCTGCCACATTGGTGAAGTGCTGATCCTATTGGAAGAGCCTTTCCATCAATTAAATGAAGAAAAAGGAAGTGCAAGGGCTGATTGATTTCAGAGTCTTGTTATCCCAACCACAAAGAATTGCAGCAGCAGTTTTCTGCCCAAAAAAAACTGAAATCCTCCTCTCCCGTGGTCACTGGGAGAAGTTGCAGTGTAAACATCTTTTAGAAATTATCAACATCTTTTATATACATGTTTTTTAAAGAAATGATGACATGCGACACTAATGTAGCTTAAAAGAAGGGTAGCAACAGTAAATGTTACGTTTCAATTTTTGTACACACACACATATATATATAATGTTTGATGTCATTTTTTGTTAATTACTTAGTTGACATGTCATCTTTTACTACTTCTACTAATCTTATTATTATTATTTTTGTATTCCTTTACATTCTTTTGTTCACATAATTTGATTTAACAAACTCTTTTTACTTGGAACATTAGTCTTCTTTGTGCATGTATGCATATGTATTTTTGATGCCTTTCCCATTCCAAAAGAGATAATTACCAGTTTTAGTTTTACCAAAATATAAAAAATCTGTACTTTTAGCCTTTTAGGATGTGTGTGAGAATTATAGTTACCTGTACATGCCACGCCAACAACATAATCCTTGAAATCCCTGGTAAAAAGACTCAGTCTAGTTCAATAATTAGCATTCACAGCATAAAAATCAGAGACCACCATCAATATGTAGCTCTCTGCCACTTCTCCCACTGTGGAGTTCAAATCAAGAACTCTTATCTCATCATCTGCCATTGACTGTTTATAACACCCAAGGGAAGGCTGAGCAAGAGAAGAATGATGAAAGAGAACTGTAAAACTATGCAAATTGTCATAAAAGCATTTACTTGCCGAATTTAGGTTTAAGGGTAATTGAACAAAACATCTCCTGGTTAGTATGACACCAAGACCACCCAAGTCATTTTACGCTGATCCTCGAATCCCAAATCTCTAATTCGATTCTAATTTGAACATATTTAGTGAAGATAATTTCCCAATCAAACGTGGTCAGATAGGTTCTGATTTTGCTAAATTGGAATTAGCAAATTCCTTAGCAGTTAGAACTTGATAGGCGAATCTGTGTTAGCGAGGGCATAAGCAGAGAGCTTCACACCTCAAATTGCTCTTTGGCCCAAAAAGACAAAAAAATCTGCATGCATTTACTCATATCTTAAAAATTCCTATTTAATCACACCGTTGATTGTCTCTGTCTTCTCTTCTGCTTATAGTCATAGATTCTGATGGCTTTGCAGACCAGCGAAAGAGCCTCATCTTCTTCTTCCACTCCCTGTTGGAAATATGATGTCTTCCTGAGCTATAGAGGTGAAGATACCCGCCATTCTTTTACAAACCATTTATATCAGGCTTTGTCCAACATTCAAAGATGATGCTGAGCTTGAAAGGGGAGAAGAAATTTCACCCAGACTTCTTGGAGCCATTGAATCGTCTAGGTCCTTAGTTGTTGTATTCTCTGAAAACTATGCAAATTCCACTTGGTGCTTGGATGAACTTGTCGAGTGTCTTAAGAAAGGCCAGAAGGTTCTACCTGTCTTTTACAAAGTGGACCCATCAAAGGTACGTAAACAATCGGGGAAGTATGGGTTAGCACTGGCTGAGCACGAAAGAAACTTCAAGGAAAAGGTTCTGAAGTGGAGGGCAGCTCTAGTTGATGTTGCGAATTTGTTTGGATTGACTTACAAAGATGGGTATGTATTACTTCTGCTTTTATGATTATGATTAATAATAATAATAATAATAATAACAATAATAATAATAATAATAATTATTATTATTATTAATTATATGATAAATCTGATCAACTCACTGAACAACATAAACACAGTTACGCCCAGATTCTTAGGAAAAAGGGAGCCTAAGAAACAAACAACAAATTGTTCAAATGAGAAACCTATACAATAGGCTTATACTAAACTATCAAAACCGAAGCCAAGCAGAAATTCTCCTTCCAGACCAAATACAAAACAGGGAACTAGATTCTTCAAAGTTAAGTTCAAGTATCAGAAGTGGGTTAATTCATCAAAACGAAACAAAAAACAAAAGTATCAAAAGTTGGTTAGCAAATAGTTTGTTTCCTCAACTAACCAAAGTGTTCACGTGACTACTTGCTAAAAGCTTAAACTAATTTCTTAGCCCCCTCCAAAAAAAAAAAAAAGTAAAAAAAAAAAGAGATAGCTCTCAAATCTAAGGCTTAAATGCCATTTACTTTAATTAATAATATGTTAGTTGCAAACACACAACTAGGAAACTTGAATTTAGTTCATCTTTGTATTTTTGTTTCCAGCTAGTTTAACTCTTAATGTTTATTTTTCTCTGTGATAGGCAGCGAGCCTGAATCTGAATATATCCAAACAATTACTAAAGAGATATTGAAAGTTAAATTAAAACGCATGCACTTATTTGTACCTAAATGCCAAGTTGTAATAGATTCCTGTCGTAGTTGGGGCCTCGCGCATTGTATTTGTACATTGCAAATAAGGAAATATCTCCCCAGTGGGTTAACGTTGCTAGATTGGCCTGATTATTCTTTTCCTTTGCCATCCACTTTTTGTCCTCAACTACTTGTTGAACTCAACGTGCCATATAGTTGCATTGCATTAGAGGAGCCATTCAGGCAGGTATGATTAGTAGTATTTATGAATTACAATTTCATTAAATTTTATTTTAAAGTTTAAGATAAATTTTGACTTTTTTCCTTATACAGGGGATCCCATTAGAAAATTTGAAATATAATAAGTGTGGATCCTGTTAATCCATTATGGAATTTCCTGCCCTGTGCACCCCAAACTTAGAGGTATTGGACCTTTCTAAGTGTAAAAATTTAGTTGTGGTTGATGAATTGGTATCTCTTGATAAGCTTGAAATCTGGATCCTCGAAGGTTGTGAAAAGCTTAAAACTCTTCCAAGAAGCCTTATGCTAAGATCTCTTCGATATTTTGATCTCCGTGATTGCTTATGCTCGAGAAGTTTCCCAGTATTTTCCCAGTATTGTCAAGGACTGGTATTAAAGGGTTGCCTTCATCAATTGGGTATCTCACTAGGCTTGAGAAGTTAGACCTAAGTTATTGTCAAAGCCTTATGGATCTTCCAGATAGCATCTATAAATTGCAACATCTTAGTGTTTTAGAGATTTCCCACTGTACCAAATTGAAGATTGGTAGAAGTCTGACATACCATTCTTTTGGTAGCTTGTCTGAATATGGGTTTCTAAAGTTGGAATATCTGAATCTCAACAACTGTGAAAATCTAACTGAGTTAGATCTTTTAATGATGCCTGATTACTTTCCCGAATTGAAATATCTATATCTAGATGAAACCAATATTCGTATGATCCCTGAAAGCATTAGTAGATTTGCTAGATTAAGAAGACTTGGAATAAAAAATTGCATGCAACTTCGTAAAATTCCAAGGCTTCCACAATCCATTAAGAACAGTGTATGCAACGAACTGTAAATCCCTGAATTCACAGTCACTAATCAGCTTATTAAGCCAGCTCTCTCTCTCTCTCTTAAAGTTATAAATAAAAAATTTCATTACCTAAATCAAATTCGTTACGATGCTAAATTGCAGTTTCTTCTATTTGCTAATTGTAAGCAGGCTCAAGAAATTCTAGGGATTTCACCGTTAAAATTTTTCAAGGCACAAGAAGCGACATATCAGTTGATTCAGAGTCATCAAACCGATTATCACATCGGTTTGTTCTCTCTTCCCTACTCTTTGATGAGTTTGCATCTGAAGCTAAACGCTCTATATCTGAAGATGAGGACATTGATTGTAAATTTATTCTACCTAGAATTGATATTCCAAAGTGGTTCAACCATCATAGTGTTGGACATTCCATATCATTTTGGGTTGGTCCAAGATTTCCAAAATTTGCTTTCTGTATTGCTTTTGGACCGGAGGCACAGAGAGGTGGATTTGTTTGTCAAGTTTACCTTAAAATCAATGGCTGCAAAAAAAGCATCAATGTTTTTCCTCGCAAAGAAGTTTGTGATCATCTGTGGCTATTTTCGAAATCTCATTGGGAATTGCAAAAGCAATTGAATGACTCAAATCCATCTAAACCGAATCACGTTGAGGTTGTGTGTAATTTAGATTCTCCTGATGGAGGTGGAAGTCTTCCGACGTTCGTAAAAGGGTGTGGGGTCCATGTAAAATGCACTTGTCATCCTTAAACCTTTGATTTCTTCAATGCTAATAATGAAAATGTTGGTGATGACTTAAGACAGGAACAATGTTGTGTGGTGTGGAACATCTTAAATGTTTCAGAGAGAGAAAATATCTCACCTAAATGGACTAGAAACACAACACCACCGCTCCACCAACTTAGGTTTGGGCTGGCCAGATCTGGGATCTGACTCAATAGTCAGTAGTGGGTTTGATTTGGGTTTGTGTTCAATGACCTATACGTTTTCAACTGCTGACTCCGACTTCAATCAATTGAAGAAAATGAGACAATTTTATCGAAATTTGAAGAAATATGCTTCCATTTAAAATTAGCTTGAAAGTATTTTCTTTGTCGTTTCTGTATGATTTTCTTTTATTGTTTAATGACAAGGTACATCTCTTTCTTTAGTTGCATTGCTTCATTTGCATATTTTAGCGCTTTCGCTTTCCTTATCCCTTTCTCTTTTTAATTAGTTGCACACACTTCTTGATCGAATTAAGTTTTTGTTCTTATCCATTATTCCATTGATAGAGATATTATTTAATTTTGGCATAATATGTAAAATAGAATTTTGGTCTAAAGGAGTTAGCACTTATTTTTTTGAAAAGTACAGACTTGGGCTCCAAATATGTTTGGAGAATTAGACTTTAATTTCCAATAGGAAGATGACATGTGTTTTGTTTTTGATGGGATTGTGGAAATTGCATCAGCTTGCCCAATGCTTATGGATGTGGATCCAAGCACCATTGTGTTAGATGATGATGAGTGATGTGCTGCTTTTTGCTTGAAGTTAGGGAGTTGGAGTGAGTTAGTAATTAGTATTGTGCTAGTATACTTGATATTAACATGTTTTTATCCTAATTATAAATCTTTTATTGTTTATAAATGTTTTCTTGTTATTAACACGTATTTTTCTTCTTTTGTCTACTGAGGATAGTTTTGAAGTAAAGGTAGCTAATGGATCAATCTTGAGAACACAAGGGTCTTGTCATGCAGTTTCCTTGAAGATACAGGGCAATTACTTCAAGATGGACTTAGACGTGTTGGCCTTGGGAGGCTGTGATGTAGTGTTGGGTACATGTTAATATTATGGTCCTTTCCAGATTCTTCAGAGGATTGGCCAGGTGGCCTACTAGCTCTTCTTACCCGATGATTGCCTGATTCACCTAGTTTTCCATATTTCCTACTTGAAGCTAAAATTGGGTGATGAAGTGATTCCTATTCCTACCTTACCTCTTGTTGATGCTGAGGGTTTGTTTAACCCTGAGCCTATTGCTGTTCTACATACTAGGTCCAAACAATTGAGAACTAGGACCATCACTGAGGTCCTTGTTCAATGGCATGGTCAGTCTGTAGATGCTGCTAGTTGGGAATCATTGTATGCACTTCAACACCAATTTCCCCACCTTGTGGGCAAGGTCCTTTGATGGGGTGGGAAGAAGCTAATTGAAAGAGTTTTGGTAGTTTTGGGTGCAGAGTTATGGTAATGTAACTGATTCATGGATTGTGCAGTTCAGTTGGACAGCAGTTAGCAGCAGTTAAATGTACAGCAGTACAGGTGCAGAAGTGAAGGTGCAATGTGTATCAGTGTAAATGTACAGCAATGTAAGGTGCAGCAGTGAAGTGAAGCAGTGTGAGGTGCAGCAGTGAAGTGAAATTGAATTTTGACCTTGGGGACAAGGTCTCTCTTAAGGGGAAGGGAATGATAGGAGTTATGGTTATAGCTGTCACTGTCAGTTGGAAGTTGGTTGGTTAGTGATGAGCTGGCTTGTCTTTTAGTAAGTTAGTTATAACTGTAGATAAGAAGAATCAATTAGTTAGCATAGCATCATAACTGTAAGTTAATTGTGAGTAGTATAAGAAGAATTATGTATTCACTGTAATGATTCATTTAGAAAGTTAAGCAAATACACTTCCTTATTCAGTCATTCTCTCTCTTCTCTTATCTCTCTCTAGGAGGCCTAGTTCACTACTCTATTCTCTTCTTTTCTTAGTTTCTATCAGAACACGGCAGGCAAAATGACATGTCCGTGCTTTCCAGCAAATGGCTGCTGGCATCAAATCTAGTAGAGGAGTGAGGGTGGCTAGATGAAGGAGCTGTGGAGTCAATGACGGAGGACTGTGTTGGACTGTGTCTAATCTATGACAGGATGAGATTGTTTAGTTACACAAATAAGGCGAGATGACTTTGGTTTCAATGAGTTGGATTCTGAGTTGGCTTTAGATTTTCTAATCGCCAATTGCAGTTAATATGCTCCCATAAACATACAACCGAAGGTTCAAATTAAATTAAATAAGCAATCTTACTGGTACAACAATTTTTATATTAAAGAAAATAGTTGAGTTGGTAAATATTTTGAACTCATAAATAACATCACTTTATAATCC
Source organism: Quercus suber (assembly GCF_002906115.3). Taxonomy (NCBI): domain Eukaryota; kingdom Viridiplantae; phylum Streptophyta; class Magnoliopsida; order Fagales; family Fagaceae; genus Quercus; species Quercus suber. Next base: position 640,606 of record NW_027069489.1, on the reverse strand, counting down.
AATGCTTCTTTAAATTTCATTTCTAGTAATTTTACCGTGTTTTGCACGGATTAGCGACTAGTGTATATATGTATATGTATATAACTTTTGTTAAACTATTTCGTGTACTGCACAGGTTAGTAACTAGTTACTTTAGAGAAAGTGAGAGCTCAAACATGACTCCCCCACAAAGATAGATAACCAAAGAAATATAGTGAAGGGGAAAACATTCTATTTCTTCTTGTCAGTACTAGGTTTGCTTGACACGGTGTGGTTCAATCTGGTCTTCCCCTCCCTCGACTGGCCCGGAAAACTTCTTCTTCCGTCTTGTCAGTGGTGCGGTCATCACTAACTCGACTTCCAGAGCTTTGAACCTGGCCTCGAATTCAAGACATTGCTCCTCCAGCCTTTGTTCCAAGGATGTTTCAGGCCCGGAATTCGTTTGTTTGGCTTGAAGTTCAGCAGAGGATTTAGGATCAGCCACATAAGCACCGAAAGACTGAAAAGGAAAAGAAAGAGGTCAGTCCAATCCATGTATAAATGGGTCCATATATATAGTTAGGAACTCAGGCATGAAAGAAGTGTACCTTAATAAAATGGCGAAGCCTTGGGCTAGTCATAGTCTTGGAGGCACGAAAGTAGGGTCTATTTCCATCCTCTCATTTTGGGCTGTACCTTGGTCAAAATACAGGGGGGCACTCAATGACCTCGCGTGACGTTTTCGAAATCCATGATCTGGTGCTTCTTTACCTGCATGTGCCTTTGGAGCGTCGTTTTTGTTCAGCTAGGAGGGTTCGTCCAGAGCTGCTGCAAAGATAAAGTACTAAATGTTAAGGAGTACTGGAAGGTTAATCAAAATTATATCCCTTAAACTTAACCACCGAGGAATTTCACCTAACCTCACTCACACTTCATGAAAATTTATTAGCTTTTTTTTTTTTTTTTTTTTTTTTTTTTTTTTTTTTTTTTTTTTTAGAAAAAAAAAACACACTAGAGAGAAAGAGAGATAACCGGCTTGAGAGTTTCCACTTGAGTCTGAGAATTGGCGTGAGAAGAATAGTACGGGTAAAATAATAAAAAAATTAGATATTTATAAGAAGGTTTGGAGGTTTAGAGTTTGTAGGGTTTCAAGATTTAGGGTTTGTAAAATTTCAATTTTCAATTATGTCCTTTGTAAATTTTTGTAATTACTCACTTTTCTTTTTAAATTTAAAATATATGTTGGATATAAAAGGTATTTGACAAATCTAAAATAAAATAAATATTTATTTGTTATACGAGTTAAACGAGTTGTGTTAAGCGGGTCATTTCGGGTTTGACCCAAATAAATTGGCGTGTCAAACGTGTCTATTGCGGGTTATGCGGGTTGACCCACTTATGATATGTTTCTTATCGTGTCGCTTTCGGGTCGACCTGTTTATGACCCAAACCCATTAAGGCCCAACCCTAACTCGAAAAAATTCGTGTCGGGTTCGTGTTGTGTTCGCGGGTTGGGTCAAACATTGACACCCCTAGATAAAATGGAGGCAACCAACCAGTAGTGTTGTTTTTGTGACCTTACCGGATAAAATGGATATAGCACACCTGAAATGAATGTCTATTGCATTTTTGAAGAAAATGATCAAAGATGGCTAGGTTTTATGTTAATTATGTACCTGAACAGTTGCATTGAAAATATATTTATAAATTGTGAATGACATTTTGTCTCACATTGAACGAATTTTTCAATCATTTTGTACTCTTTCATTGTTCACAAATGCAGTATATATTTTCATTGTTCACAAATGCAATATAGTTTTTGGTTCAAATTTAAATATTACAAGTTCAGGAGAGTTTTGGGCTATCTCTATAGCTTTGCAGGTGGCTTTGTGCCTGAAATATCTAAACTAATGTTTTATGGATGTGGTATTATATTATTTTTTACCGAATATATTAAGAATTTCTTAATTTAATGATTGCCCCTTCGATCATCTTTCATAAATGAAAAATCGTTTGATAAAATATTAAAACTAAGAAGTATACATACTCATCTAGTTGAAGTTTTCCTTAAATATTTAGATATTACTTTTTGCAGCAATTCGGCTCCTCTAGAGCAAAATTTGTTTTTCTCCAAGTACATCTTGGACCTTGGTTCTTTAAGGATTAAATTGACAAAACTTTTTCTCATAATATTTTTTGGCTTGACTCTGTTTTGCTTTGTTATAAAATTATCATTTTCTTTGGTGTGACATAAAATAAAATTTTTTCCAATCTCATAACTCAATCCTATTTTGATTATACAAAAAAAAAAAAAAAAAAAAAAAAAGAACTCAATCTATTTTTCACAAAAATATTAAAGTCTTTCACAATCTGCCGGACCCATTACCACCAAGACTTGTTGAAGTCTCAGGAACCACCAGATCTCACAACCTAATCCAAAGAATCCATCTCATTTGACCCACATATACCAAATTAATCCACAAGACAATATGCCCAAGTCAGTAGACCCATTTAGCCATGAACTCCACGTCACAAACCCAACCCACAAGGCCCAGCTCAAGTCGAGCCAGTCTCAGCTCTCAACATTGATGAGCTAGCCTCAAATTGTCATTGAATTGCATACCGATAGCACCAGTGAGAAACCTCAACTCATTTGCTTTATTAGACCAAACTCATGTGAAAGGAAAAAGACCTAGTCATTGTCTCTCAATACGGTGGTTTGACTAATGAAGTCCTCCTAAATCGAGGGTTTTATATTTGGAGTTGCCATTTATTTTAGTTTAAGAAAAAATACGGAAAAACCATGAATAAAAGAAATTCCTTATCTTATTGATTGAATAATTGATTTATATTTGATAGAAAAATAAAAAGAACTAAATCTCTTTAATCTTAAATACCAATGCATTTCATTCAGTTTAAGGTTTTAAAAACCGTTTAAAAATTTTGACATGAAAAAGGAAAAACGAAGGTTGGCTTGAGTGGAAGAGGCTCTGGTTGTTTAAGCAAGTGGTCTCGGTTTTGAGCCCCTGTGAATGTAGCAAACTTTCTTGGGAGAGTTCCCCGCCTTGGTGCTCGACAGTGCCTCGAAAGATTAATCATGAGATAAAAACTTAGGGATACCTTGGGAAACCAAAAAAGAAAACAAATGTAAATAGAAGTACATACAAAGCATATTACATATTTGAATGAAAGATTAATGGATATATATGTGTGTGTGCACGTATTAAGTTATTTATTTTAGGCAAAAATGCAAAACTGACCTTCTAACTTTCACATTTTTTTTCATTTCAGTCCTCTAACTTTTAATTTTGTCAATTCAGTCCTCTAACTTTCAATTTTTGTCAATGCAGGATTCCGTTACTAACTGCCGTTAAAACTCCTACTCTGTTTTGCATTTTTATTTTTACTTTAATTCGGAATTAAAAAAATAAGAAAAATATATAATAATAATAATAATAATAATAATAAAATAAAAAAACTTCCCTTGAAATCAAAACGGATTAGAGAAAAATCTAGCACAAAACCCAGAAAGAAATCAAAACCAAAATGCAAAAAAAAATTAAAATCAAGAAACTAAGGCAAACGCTTATGAATTTATGGGGGAGGAGAAGGAACTCGGTCAAATGTTGGCAAACCCAGATGAACAATATCATGCAACGGTGGCCATATCCACCGATCTTTGCAAGACAGAGAGAGCAATGTCAAAAACCCAAACCATCGCCCACCACTATCCTCCATGCAAGAGAGGGGCCTGATCTATGCAAGAGAGAATGACTGATCTTTGCAAGACAAAGAGAGCAACATCAAAAACCCAGATGAACGATTCAAATGAATAGATGGGTTTCTGTTGGAGTATTTAAGGATTTATATTGTGGGTTGGAAAATTAAAAACGTTTAAGGCTTTCTTCTAGTATAAGTGCAATTGTTTAAAAGAAATCTTGATTTGTCTTTTTTTTTTTTTTTTCCCTAATATTATCCACTGTCACTGGAGTTTGGTGATGGAGTTTTGAATCGGTTTTTTTTTTTTTTTTTTTTTTAATTCCAAAATTTATTTAAAAAAAAAAAAAAAAAGCCAAAACGACGTCGTTTTGGCTCAATTAACGATAGTCCCTAACTGAGTTCTAACGGAATCCTACATTGACAAAAAATGAAAGTTAGAGGACTGAATTGACAAAACTGAAAGTTAAAAGACTGAAATGAAAAAATGTGAAAGTTAGGGAGTTAGTTTTGCATTTTTTCCTTTATTTTATTATATTCCAATTTCATAGCATGCTTATGTCATCTTAAAATTATTTTATATGTTATTAAAAGAATAGTTGAGGATTTAATATATTGATATATCTATTTCTCAAAATTTTTGCTATGTTTTCATGTCGAATAACAAGTAAATGATGGAGAATATGTTTATTATATTCCTTCATTCACTTAATTAGCTAAAAGGAAAAAAGAATAAAAAAAAGCAAAATAACCAAAAAAAAAAATATATATATATATATATAT